>NC_037673.1:10735286-10984703 GCF_003255815.1 Theropithecus gelada | reverse complement strand
CCCCAAAAAAAAAAAAAAAAAAAAAAAAAAAAAAAAATAATGTCCACACAGCCCTGCCCTCAATGGAAATAGTTTAGATTGCAATCAAAGTGAGCCATGTCCACCACCATAAAGCTTTGCTGAAAATAGTTTGAAATTGTGAGGATTCTAGTTGTCCTGGGACTCTTTCCAATGGAGAAACTAACTTGATAAGACATTGTGACAATGCATCAACTTTTTGGTTTCCGTACCAGCAGAACAGTCATGAACTGGTGAACATAGTCATGAACTGGTGAACATAGTCATGAACTGTTGGCTGCTTAGCTGTGCTGAGCGTTGTGATTTTAACAACTCAGATAGTCCATGTAAGAGTGAGGATTTAGTCACAATACTGTGGGCCTGTGTGACAAGTTTTAATGGAGAAAAGGTTACATTTGCATATCCCCAGTTCCATTAACATTTCTAAAGTGAAGCCCAGTCACAAATGAGAGTTACGAGTTTGGCTACTGTGGGAAATTGTAGAGGGTTCTCATTTCTCCTCTTCTTAGTTACATACAATACCTGACATTTCTGGAGAGCCCAAGCTGGGTGCCAGCAACTGCTCTGAGGGGTTCACATATATTATTTCTAATCATACCAGTAATACTCCCAGGTAGGAATTTTTATCTCAGTGGGACAGATGGACTCGATATTCATCTACACAGTGAGTACCTCCCTGCCAGCCAGCAAGACTCAGACCCAAGCCCAAGGCTGCAGAGACAGTTAACGGTGGAGCAGGATTCCAACCAGGTCTGGTTGCATCCAAAGACCATTTCCCACTGTAGCACACTGCCTCCCAAGGGGAGTTAGGAAGAAAGGAAATTGTTTTGAAAGGGCAAATTTTACTACTAGCCAAAGCAGTGTCCCCCTTTACATTTAGAGTTCTTCAAGTAAGTATAATATCTAAATGAATACACATCAGTGAAAGATTGTAAGGTTTATAAAACCTTAAGTGGTAGTACATAGATTTTAAAGAGAAATGCATCCCTTTTGGCAGTCTTAAAGTAAAAATTACTAGAAAATATCTAGCTCTTAGTAGTTTTTCAAGCACTTTCGTATATATTATTTTATTTTGGCATTTTAAGAGAAATGCAGTAAAATAGGTGGTATTATTCTTTATATATTGATCCATGGAAACTAAGGCCAGCAAGGTCTAAGGGACTGTCCTGTATTTATGGGATAAAAGGGACAGAGCCAGATGCTCAAATTCTGAACTTCTTGACAGGTATTCTGATGCCAAATCCTGTGCTCATTCTAAAACAACAGTCAAGAGGGAAAGATTTACAACATCCTTGCCCAACAAAACTGATCAAATACAGTACATGTTGAGACCAGAGCTTCTCAACTCGGGCTCTTGTGGCATTTGGGGACCAATAATTCTTTGTTGTAGGGACTGTCCTGTGCACTGCCCTAGGTTGGCTGCTTCCCTGGCCTCTACCCACTGGATGCCAGCAGCGCCTTCCACAGGTGACAACCGAAACTGTCTTCAGGCTTTGCCAAATGTCCTCGGAGGGACACTGTTTTAGACGTTATTCTTTAGACGTTGTCTTTAAAAAAATCACTGTTTTAGACATTATTTCAAGAGAATGATTATAGCAGGCAACATAGTTTTATGGCTACATTTATGAATTTGAGAGAAGACAACTAGCATTTTATTCCAGCTTCATCACTTAAGTTCAGTAACACCTTAAGTTGCCTCTTCTGTAAGATGAAAATAAACCACACAATGTTCATTAAGGTTTAGAACATTAAAGTGTGGGAGCAGAGAACCTTGGCAACTGACTTTTAGTTTGTGCTCACATTATTACTGGAGATTATTATTCTTCCTGTTCTGTAATTCTAAACAAATCTTACTTGATTTCTTTTTCACAATACTATCCACAGACCAAGTCCAGATTTTTTTGTATTGGAATGAATGATCTTTCATGATCTCATCTCAAACTTGCTTTCCAGCCCCTGCTCCAACTCCCCCTGTTCCTAGACAGCCCTCCTCTCTGGAGGCCCCCATCCCCTTCACAGCTATGCCCCCGACATGCTGAATCGCTCACCTTCCCCAAATAACCCCTCCTGTGACTTCACACTTTGGTGTGTTCCCTCCTCTGATATTTGTTCTTTCCAGAACTTTTTTGTCTTACAAGATCCTCTTTGTCCTTAAGGATTAAGACCTTATCTGAAGAAACCATACTATACAGTGAATTCCAGCCAAAATGATTCGGACAGACTTATTTTCTCCGGGCCTGCTGCTATTTCTCTGGGGTATATCTCCATGATCAGCAAAAAGAAAACCAAACAGAATCTCATCTAAGCGAAACGAAACTGTTATGGAAAAAGAGCCTTGGAGATAAATCATTCCCCCAGACTTTCTGCTGGAGGGTGCTCTTTTAGCATCTATTTTGTGAAATTGAGGAGAACATTTGAAAAGATTAGTCTTTTCTTAGTGGGTAACTGCTGCAGTGACTGAGTCCTGAGGGACTGCCAATTAGAATAAACCAGAAGTCAATGGCCTGGAGACACAATCAACTCCAACCCAATTTCTGGGAAGCTGGTTTAAGGCCAGAGGATTTGAACACTAACTTTACATTCACCTTCCAGTCTTGTCTGGCTTTGTGATCTGGGCTTTTTCTCCTTCACCCCCTTTCACTGTGCCCCAGAGTTGCCCCCCATAAATGTTGCACCTTCACGTCCCCCTCACAGATTGTTGTCTAAGCGCAGTGGGAAGCCACTGGTGAGTCTAAGCCATAGAGTTGTGGGATGCGATGGAGGCATAGAGAAGGCTGCTCAGGTTAGCAGCATGGACAGGGACTCCTCTGTGTGTGTTGGTGTGTGTGAGCATGTTGTGTGTGTGTGAGCATGTTATGTGTGTGTGTGCATGTTCGGTGTGTGTATTGGGTGTATGTGTGTTGGGTGTTGGGTGTGTGTTTGGTGTGTGTGCATATGTGTTAGGGGTGGGTGTGTGTGGGCTGTGTGTGTGTTGGGTGTGTGTGTTGTGTGCGTGATGTGGGTGTGTGTGTGCGTGATGTGTGTGTGTGTGTGTGTTGTATGTGTGCTCAGTGTGTGTTGGGTATGTGTGTGTTGGGTATGTGTGTGTTGGGGTGTGTGTGTGCTGTGTGTGTGTGTTGAGTGTGTGTGGGTTGGGGTGTGTGTGCTGAGTGTGTGTGTTGGATGTGTGTTGTGGGTGTGTGTGCTCAGTGTGTGTGTGTGTGTTGGGGGTGTGTGTGCTGAGTGTATGTGTTGGGTGTGTGTTGAGGGTGTCTGCTAAGTGTATGTGTGTGTTGGGTGTTTGTGAGTTGGGGTGTGTGTGCTGAGTGTATGTGTGTTGGGTGTGTGTTGGGGGTGTGTTGGGCATGTGTGTGCTGAGTGTATGTGTGTATTGGGTGTGTGTTGGGGGGTGTGTTGGAGGTGTGTGTGCTGAGTGTATGTGTGTGTTGGGTGTGTGTGGATTGGGAGTGTGTGTGCTTAGTGTATATGTGTGTTGGGTGTGTGTGCTGAGTGTATGTGTGTGTTGGGTGTGTGTGGGTTGAGGTGTGTGTGTGTTGGGAGTGTGTGCTGAGTGTATGTATGTGTTGGGTGTGTGTGTGTTGGGTGTTGGGTGTGTGTTTGGTGTGTGTGCATATGTGTTAGGGGTGGGTGTGTGTGGGCTGTGTGTGTGTTGGGTGTGTGTGTTGTGTGCGTGATGTGGGTGTGTGTGTGCTGAGTGTATGTGTGTATTGGGTGTGTATGGGTTGGGGTGTGTGTGCTCAGTGTATGTGTGTGTTGGCTGTGTGTGGGTTGGGAGTGTGTGTGCTTAGTGTATGTGTGTGTTGGGTGTGTGTGGGTTGGGAATGTGTGTGCTGAGTGTATGTGTGTGTTGGGTGTGTGTGGGTTGGGAATGTGTGTGCTGAGTGTATGTGTGTGTTGGGTGTGTGTGGGTTGGGAGTGTGTGTGCTTAGTGTATATGTGTGTTGGGTGTGTGTGCTGAGTGTATGTGTGTGTTGGGTGTGTGTGGGTTGAGGTGTGTGTGTGTTGGGAGTGTGTGCTGAGTGTATGTATGTGTTGGGTGTGTGTGGGTTGGGAGTGTGTGTGCTGAGTGTATGTGTGTATTTGGTGCGTGTAGGTTGGGGTATATGTGCTGAGTGTATGTGTGTGTTGGGTGTGTGTGTGTGTGTTGGGGGTGTGTGTGTGTGTGTAGGTTGGGGTATATGTGCTGAGTGTATGTGTGTGTTGGGGGGGTGTGTGTGTGTTGGGTGTCTAATCTAGAAATGACTCTTGCTCTTCTGAGAGTCACCAGTAGAACTGTGGAAACACTGTCTCTGTCCAAGCCCTTTCTTCATTCCTTGGCACCTTCATTCTTTCAAAACGCATTTATGTGGAGTCCATCTGATGTCAGGGAGAACTGTAGGAACCAGCTGATAAAGATGACCAACAGAGTTGCGGCCCTGGCTTCAAAGCCTACCAGAGTGAAGCAAGAGATGGTCACCTCATGGCCCACAGCATGACTGTGTCATCCTCCACTGGGCATTGCATGGATAGGAGTTGGGACGGGATTCCCTGAGGAAGTCGTAAAGAGCCTGAGGCCCCGCATTTGAGTGAGAGGCCACTAGGCCAGGTGACAGGAGGACAGGAGCAGAGGCAGGCCAGGGCCAAGCAGGAGCCAGCGAGGCAGGAGTGGGTGAGCCCAGTAAGGCCTCCAAGGTCATGGGAGTGTCTTAGACTCTCAAGGACAGTGGGAGCCATTGTGGAGTGTGGAGCAGGAAAGTGGCACAATCACGTGTGCATGTCTGCATGTTTAAATGCCTCAGGTGGGAAGAGTGGTGATTGGGAGGTGGGAGGACATTTGCAGATCAGCAGAATGAAGGTAAGTAACGAGGTCTGGGAGAGCAGAAGTGGGGAGGGAAGGGATGCTTGGGATTCCAGAGGTTTGGGGGTTGGGGACAGGGCAGAGCTGGCAACAGCCTTTCTTTTGACCTAGTGTGAGGGACGTGGATCCCTTCTGCACTCATGAGTCTTTGGAATGTTCATCCACCTGTCTGAGTTTGGGGAGGGTGTGTGCAAGTACGTGTGCACAGGTGCATGCATGTGTGCAAAGAGCCCCTAAGTCTGCTCCCTAGAGTTCTCGTTCAAAAGGTGTTCTTGGCATACGCCATGTAAGCCGTCGCCTAATAGAGCAATTACTGACTGGTTAATAAAATAGATTGAAATGAATTATTTATTAATCACTTTCCGAAAGCATAGTTTTACCTGAATTCATCTTAACCATCCAGTGTCTCTACACTTCTAATTTTAATTAACAGATATTTAGTAGATTTTGATTTAATTTGCATAAAGAATATAATTCTAGAGGGCTACTCTTATAAGAAGGACTGTGCTATCTGAGCGTTGCAGACGTGGTTTAGAATTATAAAACAAAAGAAATTAAATTTTTTAAAAAAACAGGCTTTACATTTTTAATTCTATGTTTTCTACTGTGATCACATAGCCAAGAAGGATTCAATAGTTTGTTCATTATCAGCAATCACTTGAGTAGGTTTCTTTACACATAAATTATTATACTGTATGTCTTTCTGAGTATGTGAGTCTGTGTGTGTATATATATATAATCTGTCTGACTGTATGTAAATTTATAAAATGCTAAATGCGCATTAAATAGAATGCTTTATCCTTCCAATAAAAACTAAGCCACTTCAAGAGGTATTCTATTTCATATTGTATTCACTTGCTGTAAAGGAAGCACCAACATGTTTCAAGGTTTGCCTGACAACCTCTACCAGTTGTGATAAAGGAAAGATAAAGAGACGAGGTTAAAATCTTTGAGAACACTTTTAACCTTTGTCTGTTCCTTCTCTATCCCATTTTTCATGTCTTCTTTTCCTAGATGACAGCATCGACCTGGCATTGATAGGATGTATGCTTTTGAGTTGTTTCGTGAGGAATAGAGGTGGTTGCAAAACTGGCTCATTTCTTTTCTAGCCTGTCCTTTGGATAAATAGTGCCCTTTGGTGGCTTGTGGGGTCAAGTTTTTACCTGTGGTCTTGGAGGTTGCTATTTTATTTCTCTGTTAAAAATTGGTTCCCTGCTGCAGGGATAGAATTCATACAGTTGGTCCTGTTAGCAGCATGGTCTAACTGGTTGAGCGGAGAGATTTAATAAAAGAATATTTCTTTGTATGACAGTACAATCAAGATAATGTTTTAGAATGGACTTAAATATTTTAGAGCATATTGCTTAAGATGACAACCAGCTTTTTGGAGTAGCTCAGATGTAAAAAGGAGGAGACAGGAAAATGTGCAATGCATAAAATGTATTAACGTTCTGCAAATAAGCCTAGCTTTTTAAATAAATAATTTCCTTTTATAAAGTCATTATGTTATTATATTTTTATCCCCAGAGAATTGTATAGGGCCCCTGTCTCTTTTTAAAGAAGAGATTGTGAAAATAACAACTGTAATAAAAATAATAATGATAGAAACATTGGCTGCTGTCACAACGTTTTGGATTGGACTCATCCAATTCTGTTTTCTCTTGTCCGATAATTTAGCTTAATTCTGTGCCTGAATCAGACTATTGAAACAATATGCTAAAATAGATATGACCTCTATACCTGATCCATTTAAGATGGAAATGGTGACACACGCCTGTAACCCTAGCTATTTGGGAGGCTGAGGTGGGAGGATGGCTTGAGCCCAGGAGTTTGAGGCTGTAGGGAACTATAATTACGCCACTGCACTCTAGCCTGGGTGACACAGTAAGACCCCATCTCTTAAAAAAGTTAAAAATAAATAAATGAATAATCCACTTAAGCTCAAATGAAAATGTGTTTATTAAAATCATATGCTATTTTATTTTTCATAATCTTCATTAACATGTAACTTCAGTTGATAGATTGATCTGTATATATAATCTATATAATCAATATATGTAGTATGCACATGTTTACACTTGAAAACTATTTACTATGCCAGGCACGATGGCTCACGCCTGTAATCCCAGCACTTTGGGAGGCCGAGGCGGGCGGATCACGAGGTCAGGAGATCGAGACTATCCTGGCTAACACGGTGAAACCCCGTCTCTACTAAAAATATGAAAAGTTAGCTGGGCGTGGTGGCGGGCGCCTGTAGTCTCAGCTACTCAGGAGGCTGAGACAGGAGAATGGTGTGAACCCGGGAGGCGGAGCTTGCAGTGAGCCAAGATCACACCACTGCACTCCAGCCTGGCGACAGAGTGAGACTCCATCTCAAAAAAAAAAATAAAAAAATACAAAAGAATAAGAAAACTATTTACTCTAGGAAATCTCTTCCAAATCCTCTTAAATGGGTCTGCGTGTAAGAAAACCAGAACAGTCATCTGTGAAATATCTTCTTATAAACTCAAGGTACATTTCATACATGAGCTAACCATATGTTAACAGTGTGGTAGTATTTCTCTCTCATATTTTCCCCTGTTCTTTCCTTTTGTTCAGAGAGTTTGGATGGAGAGACCCGGAACTGCCGGAAGTGATTCAGATGCTGCAGCACCAGTTTCCCTCAGTCCAGTCTAATGCGGCAGCCTACTTGCAACACCTCTGTTTTGGAGACAACAAAATTAAAGCCGAGGTAAGTGCTCCTTGGATTCTGAAGTGATTGGTGTCAGATTCATAAGCCCTCAGATCTTCTTAATGTTGGCGGGGAAAGGAATTAGGAGAACTGAAGTTACGCTTTTAAAATTTAGATCTATATTTATGACTAAAACATAGCATGTTTCATGTAATTGATTAGCAGGCCTTTCATGCATTCTTCACTTTTAGTATTTGAATACTGAGGAACGGAGGACCAATAGTGTATGCTAGTTATCAATAGAGGCTGGATTGTCAAATGCCATACTTGGAATTTGATTTGTCTTTCTCTTCCTGATTCCGACTGGGAGTTTTCTCTGCCCCTGAATCCTAAAGACATACTAAGTATCAATTGTTATCTCCTCAAATTACAATAACATTATTATAGTCAGTATAAGCTATGACCTGGCTTTCCTGAAGAACTCATTGATAGGATAAGGACTCTAGGCACTAACTTGGTTTTGTGTTATAACCACGTGTTTGGTGCTATTTACAAAGGAGTAGTGGATTAAATGTGGATATGTGTTCCATTAAGGAGACTATTGTCCATGTCCATCATGTAAACAGCTGTTAACATGCTCTGTGTTTTTGGAATACATAAAGTGCATATATTGTGCTGTGTGGTATTTTTGGAGAATCACAGTGGTCGCTGCAGCCAAATCTAACTTTTTGAGACGAGGGACAAGCATTTGCATATAAGGAACTGAGTAGTCAATTTTTTAAAAAAAGATTTTGTAAACTATAACGAGTCATCTTTATGGCATGTAAGCAATTCTGGGGATGAATCTAAATTAGTTTAAGAGTGGAAAGAGAGACTTGAAGATATAATTGCAATTTATTATAGATTTTGCTTGCTTGCATGGGGATATACATAGCCTCATGGCTTTTTATATTTTTCCATCTCTCTTCCCCTGGGACCGCAGGGAACATGGTCCATGCTCATGCTTATCAGGAAAGTGCTGTTTCTTTGTGGAATGAATATAGAGCGATGGTTCTCAACCAGGTGTCACTTTGTCCCAAGGTACATTTGACATCTGGAGACATCTTTGGTTGTCCTAGCTGGAGGAGGCTGTGGGTATCACTCGTAGAAATCAGGGATGCTGCAAAACATCCCAGAAAGTGCAGGGCAGCCCTCCAAAGAGAATCACCCAGCCCGAAATGTCAGCAGTGCCAAAGTTTAGATACAGAGAAATATTGTCCATCTGAGAAAATTTTTAAATGTGAAAAAATTTTAAATGTGGAAAAAAAAAAATGAGGTCAGTTAAATTGACCTAAAAAAGCATTAAAGTTATGTGTGACTATTGTCCCAAACAGATGTTAACTTAGTCATTCTCTATTTTTAATAGAAAAAAAAATGGCCATGCAAAATTAAGGACAGATTTCTGACTAGGGGATCGCATACCATCATCATATATTGTCCTTTTTTGAAGACCATAAGTTTTCTCTTTTTTGAAGACTATAACTTTGAGAGTTTCTCCAAAGGTCATGAAAGTATTTCATTTCATTGTTAGCATGAATTGATTCAAGAGTGTTGTGGTGCCCTGCCAAAGTGGGATGGACTCCCACCCAAAATTTGGTTGTTCTGATGCCAAGGTTGCTGGCATGACTCACACACCAAGAGGGCCTGAAAAGGTATCACTTACACAGTGAGGATCTCTGGGTCAAGCACAGTGGATCCTAGGCAGGTCCAAAATTGGCTTGAGAAAGCTTTTGGAAAGGAAATTGGCATGGAGTTTTTATGGTTGTAGGAAGTGGGTTCTCACATGCAGACTGGGCCTTGTACGGGTTGAAACCCCTGCTGGTACCAGAAAAGGAAGCTCTTGAGTTTTCTCAGCTTGCTCAGATGTGGGGCAGAGGAGGGAAGGGTGAGGCTTCAAAGCTGTCAGAAGTCAAACATCAAGAGATAGAGTCAGACTCTATTACAGGGAGTCACCCGGCCAGGTAGTGCAGGCTTCATGGCCCAGGGAAGTCTGAAGTCATGGTCTAACTGGCTCCGTAAACATGATCCATGGGCCAGCCTTGGGGCCTCTCAGTGGCGATGCCACCTGACAGGAGCTGTAGTGACAGCAGCTGTAGACTTGTTTCTGGCTACATCAGAATGACCCCTAGCGCACTATAGTGAACACAGGCCTTCCAATGAAGGGGCGACCAGCACAAGTCATGGCGAATGGATGAGCTTCCCGGGCTGGCTTTCCTGCTTACCAGCTCAGTCACCTCGAACTACCTGATTATACTGGGGCCTCTTTTCTAATCTTTAAAATGAAGATGCTTCTACCTTCTCTGTAGAGTCTTTGTAAGAATCAAATGACTTAACATATGCAAACTGCTTAGTGGTGAAATGTGCATTCATCCTCCTTCGTTTTGGCCAGGAACAGTAAAGACACTAAAGTTACTGTTTTATTTCATGTATATTTCTAGGTGTCAGTGTGTACATGTGTCTCTGTGTGTACATGCGTCTGTGTCTGTGTGTATGCCTGTGTCTCTGTGTGTGTATGTGTGTGTCTTAGTGTGTCTGTGTGTGTATGTCTGTGTGTGTGTGTGTGTACATATGTGTGCTTCTGCTTATTTTTTTTTTTATTTTGCTATGGGTGCCCTCAAGGTTGCTTGTATCACTTCTCATTGTTTGGGGTGGCCCCCAGCAGCTGGCACTCCTAGCAGCAGTTCATGTTATCGATGGCAACCCTCCATACTACCTTCTAAAGGCTGCAAACACTGCCAGGACCCATGATAATGTTCCCAGGAGACCTGGGAGGCTGGAATGAGAAGGAAGGGAAGTGTGATGTATGACTGAGTGTACACCCTGATCCAGAGTTGACAAAATGAGATTGAAGTTAGCAAGTGTTAGCCAAAGGAACATGGGAAGTACAAAAGACTTAAATAAAACACAAAGTGAGCTTCCAGAGTTTCCCTTTCTTTCTCCCATTCAGTCACATAGGGAGGCATGCATATTTGCATGCACACACACACACACACACACACACACGTAAACTCTAATAAGGATTCTACACAGATCTATTTTGTTCTCTCATTCTAACTGCAAGTCCAAACTATTAGTAATTGGTTCTCCCTTTGTGACAGATGGCTGCCTGTCGTGTTTTCATATACAGACATTGATTTTTGTAATTACCTGTTGTCCAAATACTAATCTTGCAGGCACTAGCCTTTCCAAATTTACTCAGTCCTCTAGTCTTTCTATTGCATTTTATTGAACTGATTTAGCCCTTCAGTCTACATTTCATTATTGGTATTGACTTTGCTCACACAATGCGTAGGCCATTGAAAAAAAAGGCAGAACTACATCTTCTATATGCAGGGGGTCATAAATCATTCCCTTCTTGTTCCTTATTCCTGTGATTTGTACAGTGTTAATATAATAAAGCCAAGAACATCAGTTTTTTTCCAAAATGATAACTAGATCTTATATGTGCAATGATGAGAATTTGCTTCTGTAAGTCAGCAGATAAAAATCCTCATCCCTAGCTTTTCCTACTGCTCTAGTGAACTTGGATTTAACACCATCTCCTCAGTTCCCCTCTGTATTAGTCCATTCTCATGCTGCTATGAAGAAATACCCAAGACTGGGTTATTTATAAAGAACAGAGGTTTAATGGACTCGTGGTTCTGCATGGCTGGGGAGGCCTCAGGAAACTTATAATCATGGCAGAAGGCACCTCTTCACAGAGCAGCAGGAGAGAGAATGAGTACAAGCAGGGGAAATGTCAGACACTTATAAAACCATCAGATCTCGTGAGAACTCACTGTCATGAGAGCAGCAGTGGGGGGAACTGCCCCCATGATCTAGTTACCTCTACCTGGTCCCACCCTTGACATCTGGGGATTATTACAATTCAAAATGAGATTTGGGTGAGGACACAGAGCCAAACCATATCATTCTGCCCTAGCCCCTCCCAAGTCTCATGTCCTCACATTTTAAAACACAATCATACTTTCCCAACAATCCCCAAAGTCTTAACTCATTTCAGCATTAACCCAAGAGTCGAAGTCCAAAGTCTCATCTGAGACAAGGCAAGTCTCTTCTCCCTATGAGCCTGTAAAATCAAACACAAGTTAGTTCCTTCCAAGGTGCAATTGGGGGTACAGTCAGTGGGTAAATATACCTATTCCAAGTGGGAGAAATTGGCCAAAACAAGGGGGCTACAGGCCCCATGCAAGCTTAAAATCTAACAGGGCAATCATTAAACCTTAAAGTTCCAAAATGATCTCCTTTGACTTCATGTCTCACTTGCGGGTCATGGTGATGCAAAAGATGGGCTCCCATGGCCTTGGGCAGCTCTCTCCTATGGCTTTGCAGGGAACAGCCCCACTCCCAGCTGCTTTCACAGTATGATGTTGAGTGTCTGCAGCTTTTCCAGGCATATGGTGCAAGCTGTCAGTGGATCTACCATTCTGGGTTTTGGAGGATGGTGAACCTCTACTCACAGCTCCAATAGGCAGTGCCCCAGTGGGGACTGTGTGTGGGGGCTCCAGCCCCTTGTTTCTCTTCCTCACTGCACTAGCAGAGGTTCTCCATGAGGCCTCCACCCCTGCAACAAACCTCTGCCTGGACATTCAGGGCATTTCCACCCATCCTATGAAATCTAGGCAGAGATTCTCAAACCTTAATTCTTGACTTTTGTGCACCCACAGGCTCAACACAACATGGAAGCCACCAAGGCTTGGGGCTTGCACCCTCTGAAGCAATGGCCTGAGCTGTACCTTGGCCCCTTTTAGCCATGACTGGAGCCAACGCATCTGAGACACAGGGCACCATGTCCTGAGGCTGCACAGAGCAGGGAGGCCCTGGGCCAAGCCCACAAAACCATTTTTCCCTCCTAGGCCTCCATGCCTGTGAAGAGAGGGGAAGTGAAGGTCTCTGAGATGCCCTGGAGATATTTTCCCCATTGTCTTGGTGATTAGCATTCATTTGGCTTCTTGTTACTTATGCAGATTTCTGCAGCAAGCTTGAATTTCTCCCCAGAAAATGAGTTTTCCTTTTGTATCACATTATCAGGCCTCAAATTTTTCAAACTTCTATGCTCTGCTTTCTCTTGAATGGTTTGTGACTTAGATATTTCTTCTGCCACATACCCTAAATCATCTCTCTCAGTTTCAAAGTTCCGCAGATCTCTGGGGCAGGAGCAAAATGCTGCCAGTCTCTTTGCTAAAGCATAGCAAGAGTCACCTTTGCTCCAGTTCCCAAGAAGTTCCTTATATCTATCTGAGACCACCTCAGCCTAGACTTCATTGTCCATATCACTATCAGCGTTTTGGTCAAAGCCATTTAACAAGTCTCTAGGAAGTTCCAAACTTTCGCACATCTACGTGTCTTCTTCTGAGCCCTCCAAACTGTTCCAACCTCTGCCCATTACCTAGTTTCAAAGATGCTTCCATATGTTCAAGAGTCTTTACAATGACAGCCCACTCCTGGTACCAATTTACTCAAGACTGGGTAATTTATAAAAGAAAGAAGTTTAATTGACTCACAGCATTGGGAAGGCCTCAGGAAACTTGCAATCATGGCAGAAGGCACCTTTTCACAGGGTGGCAGGGGAGAGAATGTGTTCAAGCAGGGGAAGTGTCAGATGCTCAGATCTCATGAGACTCACTCATTATCACAAGAACAGCATGGAGGAAACCACCCATGTGATCTGATTACCTTCACCTGGTCCTGCCTTTGACACATGGGGATTTTTACAATTCAAAGTGAGATTTAGGTGGGGACACAGAACCAAACCATATCACCCTCCCAGCAGTGAGGTGGAACTGAGGAGGGAGGGCTGGGCGGGGTCTAGCTCAGCAATCTCCAGTGACTAAGGCAGAGTTTGAATTCCACTGAGTTCTCTGATCCAGGGTAGGATATTTGGCTTTAAATACTTTGTAGATCAGCAAGTGTTTAAAAACTTGAGATAGGAGTGTAGTCACATAGGCAGTAGTCAGAGCCAGATTGAGATAAGATCAGAAGAAAAGCAGTCGAGGAAAAATTAAAGAGGATGGGAAAAGGAGAAGGAATAAAGTGAGGGTTCAGGTGATTGCTGCAAACACAGTTTGTGTGGTCCATATTCATGGGCTAATGAATATCTGAGATGGAAGTGGATCCTTGCACTTTCAAGGGCACAGGCATGATTAGTGTGGATGGATGGCAGTACTCCTTGAACGATGTCTGTCATCTACCCTGTCTCCTAGATTGTTGGGAAAGTCGGCATAAATTAAGCCTCTAGACAGAGGAATTATTAAACATGGATACTCCCTCAGGTGTATGGACTATAAGCATCTTTTAGGAGGTGTCTAAATGCTGCTAACTTTTGAGCATTTTTTATAAATCTTTTCTTCATTCTTTTTGGAAACTCCCCTCAGCTAAGAATGAAGAAAAGATTCATTCTTTTCTTCATTATCCCATTGATTTGGGGACACTAAGTACATTTCATGGGTTGTGAGGATTGCAGTTTATTTATGTGCCTCCTGCCTGCACTTTTCCCGATTTCTTCCAATGCACACACCAGAGTTGGCATGCAGGTGGCACCCCCTTTCATATATAGACAGTTATACAAAACA
Source organism: Theropithecus gelada (assembly GCF_003255815.1). NCBI lineage: Eukaryota > Metazoa > Chordata > Mammalia > Primates > Cercopithecidae > Theropithecus > Theropithecus gelada. The sequence continues at coordinate 10,970,566 of NC_037673.1, read as the reverse complement.
AAGAGTGTATATATGTACATATATGTACACACTATATGGCTTCATTCAAGGTAATATGTATCTTAGTGATTTAGAAGTGTGTGCACATTTTCAAGTGGCAAATAGGGATTATTTTTAAATGTTTAAATATTTCTGTTTATATATTTATTTTTAGAGACAAGGCCTCTTTCTGTCACCCAGGCTGGAGTGCAGTGGTGTACAATCATAGCACACTGTAGCCTTGAACTCCGGGGCACACGCGGTCCTCAGCCTTAACCTCTCAAGTATCTGGGATTATAGGTGTGCACCACCATGCCCAGCTACATATTTAATTTTGTTATAAGTTAATAAATCAATTAACTTTTAAAAATGTAAGTTAAGCTAACAAAAATTACAAATGTTCAAATAATTGGAAAATGTATTTTCTTTTAAACATAGACCATCCTGTTGACATGCCTCATTTTTAAACAACATGCCTTATTTCAAAAATTCAAACTTTATTATGTGACTTTATGTGTAAGAAGGATTGACTTGTACTCCTTTCTTTTTGTTAGAAGTGTCTGGTGAGCAGCACTGATAAAGATGTAATTTCAGGTTTTGACCTGATTACTTCTTGCTATATCAAAAAGTAGCTTCAACTGTCATATATATATATATATATGAAGTATTTCCAGATCTTATATAGTAAACTTACAGAGGCACAAGATAAGAACTCTTGCTCTAGGAAATCAATATTGATTTTATTTTTCTAACTCCCAACAATCTTTCCAATTACCTTATCATCCTAACTGCTATAAAGCATTTTTGTTTTTAAAGAAATGAAATTTTCAGTCCTAGTGGAACACAAAAGAGTATATTGATAGCTAGCTTTGTGTTAGTGGGAGGGTCCAAATATCAATAGCATATAGATCCTATCTTTAAGGAATCTGGCTGGGTGTGGTGGCTCATGCCTGTAATCTGAGCACTTTGGGAGGCCGAGGTGGGAGGATTGCTTAAGCTCAGGAGTTCAAGACCAGCATCAGCGACATAGCCAGAGCTTGTCTCTACAAAAAAATGCAAAAATTAGCTGGGCACAGTGGTGCACCCCTGCAGTCTCTGCTACTTGGGAGGCTGAGGCAGGAGGATCTCTTGAGCCTGGAAGGATGAGGCTGCAGTGAGTGGAGATCAGGCCACTGCACTCCAGCCTGGGTGACAGAGTGAGACTCTGTCTCAAAAAAAAAAAAAGAAAAAGAAAAAAAGAATCCACAACCTGCAGGAGAGAAAATAAGTAAACAGGGCATTCTAATACTGTGTGTTACACATGATGGAGAGGTGAAGCCACAGCAGTAAACTGGGCATTCGCATTCGCATTTTTTTTTCTTTTTAGAGACGCAGAGTCTCCTCTGTTGCCCAGGCTGGAGTGCAGTGGCACAACATTGGCTCACTGCAACCTCTGCCCCCTGGTACAAGTGATTCTCCTGCCTCAGCCTCCCAAGCAGCTAGGTTTATAAGCATTCACCACCACACCAGGCTAATTTTTGTATTTTTAGTAGAGATGGGACCATGTTGGCCAGGCTGGTCATGAACCCCTGACCTCAGGAGATCCACCAGCCTTGGCCTCCCAAAGTGCTGGGATTACAGGTGTGAACCATCACACCCAGTCAACAGGGCGTTCTAATACCATGTGTTAAGGCGTGATGAACAGATGACACCACAGCTGGCGAGAGTCCTTACAGAATGCTTACATCCCAGCCTTGTGGAGTCAGGGAAAGCCGCCTGCTTCCTACACTGATGGCTACACTAAGTCTTAAATTAGAAGTTGCCAGAAAAATATAACCTATGGCATACCCACTTAGAACTGATGGAAGACAGCCATCGTATTTGCAGTTGTCTGTTTGTGTGTATGTGTCTGTGTGTCTGGACTAGATAGTTTCAATATATTTATATCATTTATACTAATATTTTGTCGAAATTCAGATTGCCTTTAAGTATAGAACATAGAAATTGATTTCTGTGTATAAAATATGCATACGTTTCCCCTCCCCCATAACTTTTTATTCCAACAAATTTAGACTATTACATCTGTTAAAAAAAATTGAGGCCGGGCGCGGTGGCTCAAGCCTGTAATCCCAGCACTTTGGGAGGCCGAGATGGGCGGATCACAAGGTCAGGAGATCGAGACCATCCTGGCTAACCCGGTGAAACCCCGTCTCTACTAAAAAATACAAAAAACTAGCCGGGCGAGGTGGCGGGCGCCTGTAGTTCCAGCTACTCGGGAGGCTGAGGCAGGAGAATGGCGTGAACCCGGGAGGCGGAGCTTGCAGTGAGCTGAGATCCGGCCACTGCACTCCAGCCTGGGCGACAGAGCGAGACTCCGTCTCAAAAAAAAAAAAAAAAATTGAGACTTGTTCCTGTCTACTAGACTTAAAGTGCTTCATAATTTCTATTTTATTCTTAGTTCTTTCTACCTCATATAGTTCAAGCGAATGTGCTATTCATCTTTTCAGTCGACTACCTTTGAATCATTTCTTCTTTCTTTCATCGTAAATTGTTTCACATTTTTGAAAAAGAGCCCGTATTTCTTTGATTAAATATCAGTAAAGAGGATACCACTGAGCTTATAGCAAGGGCTCTGGAGCCAGGCTGCCTGCATTTGAACCCTGGCTGCCATGCCACTTTCTAGCTCCATGACCTTGAGCAAGTTGCTTTACCTCTCTGAGACTCCATCTCCCAGACTATGAAACTGCGTTGAGACTCCATATCATGGTAGAGAGAACACACGTAGACTGCCAGCACAGAGCAGGTGGCAAAGGAGTGTGAGTTATTCTTAGTATGGGCTGCAAAATAAATAAGGAAATCTCTTTCCAACAGTTAAATGTAAAACCAATTCCAGTTTTATAGACAGAATACTTGTACTGTTCATCATCCACATTTTGAGATCTGCTGTTGTCGGCAAGGGAAGCTGAATGCACACACACGTTGTGTGTGACTCTGTGCTAAGCCGCTGTTTACACAACTAGATTCAACTACTGCCCTTTAGGAAGTTAGAATCAAAGAGCCGTCTGTACATACCAACATAAAGCAACATATAGACCCAAATACTTGATATATTGATATGTGAAAGTGAAACTAATTCATATTCAACAGATAATCATGGAGCGACTTTAAAGTTCCAGGCTCTGTTTTTGACCTCAATAATCCAGCAGTGAACAAAATAGACCCCCGTGAGTAGGGGGAAGCAACAATAAACACATATAGGCTGATATCACAAATCTCGAATTGTAGCTCCCATAATTCCCACATGTCGTGGGAGGGACCCAGTGGGAGGTAATTGAATCGTGAGGACGGGTCTGTCTTCTGCTGTTCTTGTGATAGTAAGTCTCACGAGACTTGATGGTTTTGTAAAGGGGAGTTTCCCAGCACAAATTCTTTCTTTGTCAGATGCCATGTAAGATGTCCCTTTGCTCTTTCTTCATCTTCCGCCATGATCGTGAGGCCTCCTCAGCCATGTGGAACTATGAGTCAATTAAACCTCTTTCCTTTATAAATTATCCAGTCTCGAGTGTGTCTTTATCAGACGTGTGAAAAAGGACTAATACACAGGCATGCATTGATCATGGGTGAGATGGTGATGCGGGCCATGGAGGAAATACAACACAGTAAAGCGGGTGGACAGTGATAAGGAGTGGGTGGAGAGAGGCAGCTGCCATTCTGTAGCAAATGGTCAGGAAAGCCCTCTCTGAGAAGATCTCTGAGAAGCAGCCTCGGAGCAGAGCTTGAAGGCAGTCAGAGAGAGAACCTCAGAGCTAGGTCTCTAAGGCATGTGCTCCAGGAGTGTGCTTCCAAGGGCTGTGGGAAGCAAGTACCATACACTGAGAGATGTGGAACAATGGAAATATGTTCTCCCATGATGCTGGAGGCTAGAAGTCCAAGACTGAGAAGGGGCAGGGCCATGGTCACTCTGAGACTCAGGGTGGAATCCTTCCTTGCCTCTGCCTGGCTTCTGCTGGTGGCCACCAGTACTCAGCATTCTTTGGCTTTATGGATGCATCACTCTAATCTCTGCCTCTGTCTTCATGTGGCCATCTCCTCTAGGCGTGTTTCTTTCTGTATCTCTTCTCCTCTTCTTATAAGGGCTTACATTGTACTGGATTAGGACCTATCCTAATGACATGATCTTAACTTGATTACATCTGTGTAGACCCTATTTCCAAACAAGGCCATGTTTGTAGGTCCCAGATGCTAGGGTTTCGATATATCTTTTGTGGGGGACGATATTCAGCCGATAACAAGGAGTAACAAAGAGTGTGGCTGGAACCTAGAAAGTGAGGTGGCGAGGGGTAGGAGGTGAGAGTAGACAAGTAATATCCCAGGGTTGGATCACGTAAACCACGTAGGCCAATGCCCTGTTATTAATATCACAGGAGAGAGAGCTGGGTGTGCTTTTTGGCAGGGTGGTTTGGAAAGTAATGCATCTTAAGAAACAGTGCTTCACCAGATTGTGGAATCTATGAAATGGTCAAAGGAGGGATAGCTGGTGGTATAAAAGGAGAGGGAGAGAAGCTCTAAAGAAGAAGGGAAATGGGTAAATTCACTGGGTAGTGTCAGCCAAGAAGAGGTGAGAGACCAAACTGCAATGCAAGAAGACAAGGCGTTTATTGGGGTCTTAATCTTAGAAATTGTAATTCAGGAGACAATTTGGCTTCTGAAGAGACAGAGGGGAGTAGGGGATTTTAAGAGAAAACTAAAAGGAAGCTCAGAGTGATTACACAAATTGTTTTGGAGAATTATTATTGGTAGAGGTGGCTGACTTAGAACATGCGTCCATAGTTTACTGGTGGTCACTGTTCAAGGGTTGCAGTGCTGGAGAAATTCAGCTGTTTTCCAGAATGTGATGGTCACTGCAGTTTGACCCACTTCAAAGGTTCCAGACAAGTTCCTGGTTTTTCCTGGTTTTTTTTAGTTGTTTTTTGTTTGTTTGTTTGTTTTGCCAGTTAGCAAGAAACACAGGCTGTCCTTCTCACAATGACTGTCTGACTCCAGTTTAGAGCTCTGAACCACAGAGACAGCATGTCATATATCACACTTCACAGCGGGATTGCCCGGGAAGATGTAAAAGAAGCCAAAAAGGGCTGCCCAGTAACCTACAGTAGCCACTTGTAATCATCCAAAAATGACACAAAGAAAGTGTCATAAAAACAAAGTGGCTTATTGGATCTGAAGGAGATGTGAGTGATTTATGATAGGACATGTAATCTGTAATTAGGAAGTAAACCAGAAAGACTCAGAAATAAGAGAACGTTAGTAAGTGGGAGAAAGTGGAGGGGTATTTGACTAAGAACCTTCCAGAACAACACTGTGGAATAGTCCAGGAGCCACGAGGCAAGATGAAGCTCTCCTGTGAGGTTGGCCACCAGGATGCTAGCGGCTGTGCACACAGCCTGCAAGAAACAGCTGGGTGACATGTGAGAAGTTAGGTCAGCACAAAGGAAAAGAAGGAAGGCAGTGACTTTAACAAACAGAGGTATAATTCCTATTTCAAAAAGATATGGACTCTTGTCATGTTTAAATACAGCCAGGGAAGGAGGAAGAAGAGAGCGAGGAATGTGCTGAGGGTCAGTGTACCAGGCCTCAGTGGAGGGGTTAGCTCTGTGGAGAAGTTAAAGCTTCTCAAGATCTACAACCTTTATGAACACAAGAGAGATGTGATATGTGATCCACAGTGAGCACTACTGCAGCCAGAGGCCAATATATTTTTTCCATTTTCATGAAGGCTTGGTCCTTCACACATGAAGGATGATGGACGAGGCACACTCAGGAATTATTGAGCCAGTGCTTTGAGCGGAAAGGACCATGAGTCATCCTCAGTGGAGGAGATAATAAGAAGGCAATATTGCTAACAGCCTGGGACAGAATTACAACTAAAGAGGACAAATACCACTGCATGGAGGTATAGATCAACTTGGAGGGTAAGGCAGAATCATAGACTCAGAATACAGGGGGAAAAGCCTAGTAAGAAGGCCCCCAGAGACACCAAATCATGGTGATTTGGTCGTGTTTTTACTTAGCAACAGATGGGATAGATGAGACGCAGGTGATCCCAGGCCAGGTGATCCCAGGCCAGGTGGCCCACTGCTGCTCCCTGCCATACGCATCTCTTTTTTGCATATTGTATACCTCTCTACCCTCCTGTCTCCACTGCCTGCTCCTTTTAACTCTCCTTTCTCCTCCTCTTCCTCCTAAACCTAAGCTGGTTCTAGCATCCTGTAGCCATCAAGAGGCTTGTCCTGACCTTGGAGATTTTCCCTGCAGGCTAAAGAGACTTTAGGCTCCTCCAACAAAGGCCTCTCCTCCCAAATGTCAGGGAAGCATCAGATGTCAGCATGACAGTTCTGTGTGAGGTGCCAAATGAGCACCTCTTCTGACTCTAGAGGTCACTAAGCAGAGACTTCAGCAGATATGGCTCCCCCAGGACCAAGCTGAAGGGCCCAGTCCTTGATAGAAGAGCTAATCTCTCTAGGGGTAGTAGAGACCTCACTGGTTTGGTGATCTTTTCCATTTAGAAGTTTAACAGGAGAACTAGGAGAGGAAAGGAAACTACACTTGGGGAAGATGGAGCCTAAGGATGGGAATAGCCCTTAAAGTTTGCAGGAGGCAGCAAGAAAGGAAAACTGGCATCTTCTTCCCCAACTGGCTGTCAACTCAGCTTCTGAGCTGGTGACTTGCCTTGGGCTGCTGGAGTACAGTGGGGAGATCACACAGGGATTCAGCCAGACTTTGAGCAAGGACCGTGTTCCTCTATGCTTAAAGGTTTCTTCAAGGAAGATGGATAAGGGCAGGGTCGCAGGGGAGAGAAGAGACTAGCGATGGAGGGATTTAGATGTGTTCCTGCAGGAGTATGGCAGAAGGGGCGAAGCAAGGTGTAGGCATCAAAGATGCAGAGCCAAAAGTGCAAAGATTTGGGGCGGCAGAGAACTCCAGCCACCTAACTGGCCCCTGCTGGAGCCCAGGAGTCACCTTGGCAGAGATGGCCCACAGACATAGGCAGTGGCCTGGTAGCCTAATGGCCTTTATGTAAGGAAACACTTCTTCCTTCTCCCTCCCACCTCCAGTGAGAAAGGAGAAAGAACAGGGTGGAAGGAGATGGGTGGGAAGGGCACACCAGGAGGTTGGAGCTCACGTCCAGCCTGCTTCAGGAGGTGGGATGCTGGAGATGGGGAGGGGAAAGGATGGAAGTGGTAAAATGGACAGGCTTATTCCTTTTAATGTTTTTGAGACAGGGTCTCACTATCTCCCAGGCTGGAGTGCAGTGGTGTGATCAGAGTTCACTGCAGCCTTGACCTCCTGAACTCAAGAAATCCTCCTGCTTTGGCCACCCAAGTAGCTGGGACTCCAGACAATGGCCACCATGCCATGCTATTTTTTTTTTTTTTTTGTAGAGACAGGGTCTCCCTATGTTGCCCAGGATGATCTTGAACTCCTAGACTCAAGTGATCCTCCAGCCTTTGCCTCCCAAAGTGCTGAGAGTACAGCTGTGAACCACCACGCCCCACAGGCTTTTTCTTTATAACCAGAAGGAGACCATTTTAATAGCCCAAAGTGAATGAAGTTAAGGAATCAGACCAATATCGTGATGAAATGTAGCTACCCCGCAGCAAGGCGAGACTCCTGATTAAATCCACCAGGTACACTAAGTTCCCTTTGCAAAACAGACATGAGTCAGAGAGCAGTCTCTGAAAGTGGGTCATGACTTGCGAACAATGATGCAGCAGGTATTTTTCAAACCTCTTTGAAGTTTCCTTTCTGGGTTTGCTAAATTTCACTTTGGGTTATTTTAACTCCATTTCTTCTTTGGGCCACGCTTCCCTTCTATTTTAATGGGTCTTCTTTTTATCTTCCACCCGCCTCTCCACCCGGTTTGTAGTCTTTGCAATAATGAGCAGAAGAAACAGATGACCTGCGTGAATGTCAGTCCATTCACATTTGCATCACAGGTGAAGGAATCAGCACTGTCTGAGGGATTTCTCACTGTGCTTTGCTGTTTTGAAGCATTTCTGGTATGTCATCATTTAGAGAAGAAGACCTGTACCTGAAGAACTAGTTGCTTTTTCAGGGACATAGTTCAACTTTATATCCACCATAAACTTCTTCATCTGGCATTCTGGTCATTTCTTTTGCTTTAGTCTGTAGGGGAAGTGGCAGCAAAACTCTGGCCTTTCTCCTCCTGGTGACACTCGGCTTCTTATTGCTACCAACTCAGCACCCTCAGGCCTTGTTTCCAAGTGAAAATCTCTAAATCATTGAACCAAGGAAGAGGCATCTTGTTTATCTGTCATTTTCTTGATTTTTCCCCTCCAGACGTTCTCCAGGTTTTTCTGGCTCACAGAACTGGAGAGAACATTTTGTCAAAATACCGAGAGAGTCAATACAAGAAGGCTTCGTATCATGTGATGTCCATGCATAGATTATAAGGAACCATCATCTCCTAAGATTTCATTGCAGTTACGAGCTTTCCTATATTTTTGCAATCTCTGTTTCATTAATCCACCCTATGTAAATGATCTTAGACTTACTCCTTTTGAGCCTCTGACCACTCTTCCAACCTTATCTTCCAAGGTTATTGTTCCAGTTCATTCTAAATCTAAAGATTTAGACCTCCTCAACGTGGTGGAACTACAAAAGCATAATAAGCTTGCTCTCTGGGCACCTACATGTGCCATCTTGGAAATAGTTAACACAATGGAGGGGAAGAGCCTCCCTGCCTTGAACAGGTGCCCCAGTTGACTGACTTTAAATGTATGCAAATTTCTGGCTTGACCACATTTCAGTCATTTCATATCAGAAGCTGATTGGAAGATCTGTGTCTTCTTATTAGACACACTTCAGCATTACAAATGTTTTTTAAATGTTTCAAGGAAAGCTATAGGTGCTCATTATATGACTATTCTAGTTTGTTAGCCCTAGTGCACTTTCTAACCACACTCCAAATGTAAGGAAAAAAAAACCTGCTTTGCTAAGAGCTCTTCAAAATTCACATTGCTCTTCTGTACTTACAATCTTTCTTAATTAATTTGCCTCTTGCATGACAAGTAGAACACTGAGTTGGCATTAACTCTTTTGTTATTTGTATTTAATTGTACTTATGGGATGATTTCTGTGTTTCCTGTGGATCTATACAGGCTCTCTTCAACTTCCAAAGATTGTTTAAAAGAATCTTGCAATTGAAATGTATGTTCCCTGGAAACACTGTGATATATTAGGAGATTAGGCCCACACAAGCTTTGTTAAGCCAAAACGTCTCTGAACTCTAGCAGTCGGTGAATAATACTGGCATATCCAATCTCTAAGTATTTATGGAGATGGTCAAAGAGCATTCCAGTAGGATGCTCGGGACTCATCCCAGCACAACATACCCTTGCATAGAAGGGTATGTTCGCTGCACAGTTTCAAGCTTTGGAATGGAAGTGGGGACTAGCCTTGCTACTGACCCCAGGTTATCAAATCTGTTGTCTGGAGCAGGGGTCCTGGAAAAATGGAGACAAATGAAAAGGAGCACAGACACAATGACATTGCCATTGTTAGGAGGGCTAGGTGAGCTTTGGGACTCCAAGTATAAACTGAATGACGGAGATGTCAGGAGTAGAAGCTCCTGTCTGCATTTCCCTTAAATCCCAAGGGAACTTCTCAGACTTCACCAACTGCCTGGCACTCCCTTCATTTAATTCTACTTAACCTAACTACTGTTCTTTCTGTTGCCACCACCTATGGGGCTTTTAAGCCAGTTTCCCTCTTTCCTGTCCACTGGGGAATAAGACACAACCTCCCGGCTGTTCCTTATTCTTTTCTATGTAATGCAAACACACTCTCAATTTTGATGGGTTTTTTTATGGGTTTTTACCATCTTCACATGTGATGGAGAAGCATACCAGGAATTAAATGTTTCCTTCCTGTGTGTCCCTCTTCTGTTTTTCTTTCCTTTGTGAAGACACTAATAATAATATCGTGTACAAATGATAAAAGGGTGACATGGACAGTTGAGCTGAACACTTCCCTTCGATTGTCTTAGAGAGCTCCCCTTTCAAGATGGAGCTGTTTGACGATTACTGGTGAGTGGAGCTGGGGAGGTGGAGTGAGAACTAGGCCCCCCTATTCACAGGCTGGAATAACTCTACCCTATCCTAAGAGATACTGAGATTAGACCACAGAAGAAAGAACTCTGTCAACAGAGATCTAAAATTTCAGAGCTGAATAGTTTCCAAAGTTCTTTTCCTGGGCCAAAGTCAAGGTGTCCTGAGGGGAGATTCTGATCCTTTGACTTTTTCGGCTTCTGAAGGCTGGCTGCATTCCTGGACTTCTGGCCCCTTCCTTCAACTTCAGATTTCATCATTCTGACCTCTGGCTCTAACATCACATCCCCTCTCCCTGCTTTCTTCTTATAAACACTCTTGTGATGACATTGGGACCATCCAGATAATCCAGAACAATTGTCCCATCTCAAGTTTCTTAATCACAGCAACAAAGTCCCTTTTGCTATGTAAGGTCATATATTCACAGGGATTAAGACCTGGACATCTTCAGGGAGGAGAATTACTCAGCCTATCATAGAAGTCCTTGTCCACCAATAAGTAAAACCTATATACCTTGGAAGAAAAAAGAAAAATTGATGTTCTTCTCTCTGCTATAAGATTCTAGGAAATTTAGAGTACTTATGCTTAAGTTAGCTGATTTGAAAAATTCCCTGATGGAGGTTCAGGAAGGGATGAAACATGGTGTTCATGAAGAAAGATTTTGATTCCATTCTTGTGATGGTGGGAGGATTAATAGTGGAAGCAGGTGAGGAGGACCAGCTAGGTGACCCCACTGCATGGGGAGGGCTGGTCTACTCTTTCACCACTTCTACCAAGAGATCTGGGACCACATGTTGAAGCTAGTTTTATGGCCATTGGTTGGGAAGCCACATTTTACACTGAGCTTAATCAGTGTAATTATACCTGGCCATCGTACTAAAGAAGTGGAGGCTGCTCAGAGAGATTAGGGAAAGGTGGCTGTTCAAAAGGAAAGGTCTCATTTCATATCCAACTGGCCCAGCCACACCTTATGTGCAGGCCAGGGTGAGCTTCCACATGAGGGGACAGGTGTGGTGAAAATGGTGGGTATACCTGTTGTAATTGTGCACATTGACTGAGTACCTCTCTGCCAGAAAGACCCAGCAATCCCCAAACAAAAACAAGATGGATTTCCTGGGAAGGGACTGGCGACATCTGTATTAACTAAGGATGTCACAGAGGCTGGTCTCCTGGCTCGCAACACCTCTCTATACAGATGGCTTATTTGACCAAAGCAGTCAGCTTTTCTTGGTTGACTTGATAGATTATTAAGGTCTAAATAAAGTGGTGCTTTCTGTAGCTTTGACAGTATTCAATATAGTTCAAGCTAAAAAGGAAGCTTGGTAGGCACCGGGGCTTACAATACTGTCATCCATCTGAAAAATTCCTTTTTTTTTTCAATCCTAGTTTCTGAGAAAAAGCCAATCTCAATTTGTGTTTATTTGAGAGACCACACACAATCTACTTCAACAGTTTCCACACAAAGATATGCTTATTCCCTTACCCATGTCCCAAAACTTTTATATAGAGATCCAGACTTACTAATGATAAAAGATACTTTGATATGCAACTTTACTGGTATAATGATTATCAGGCTTACAAATAAGAAGGCTGTCAGAATTGGCACCAGCACAACTCCTATGGCAAGATGAGGCTGGCTTGTCAATTCTGGAGAATTATGAGGATGACCCAACAGGGAAAATTTGAAGAATCAGGGATATTTTTCAAGTGATGAAAAAATGTTTCACTGATGCTACCCTGAAATGAGTAACACATGGTACAACTCCTTGGATACTGGAGAAATCCTATCTTATATTTGGGGATATTGTTAAGTCCCATTAGAAAAAAGAAAGGGAAAAAAGAAAAAAGACATGTGAAGAGGAAAAGGAAGGAAGGAGGAAGAAGGGAGAGAAGAAGGAGGAAGAAGGGAGGGAGGAAGGGAAGAAAGAAAGAAGGAAGGAAGGGAAGGAGGGAGGGAGGACGGATGGGAGAAAGGATGGGAAGGAGGGAGGGAGGGAGGGATTTATTTTTCAAGGGAATCCCAAATAGCAAGAAGCTCTCAAGGTCTTCAGTGGATAAGAATACGAGCCACAACCTTGGGGTACCTAAAATCCACAAGCTGCTTTACTCAAATAGTAACAAATACCCAAAGAGATTGGAGTTCATGGCAAAAGCTAGTAGGGGCAGCAGAAAGACAACCTTAAGCTTTTTAGCATACTGACCACCAGAGTCCACCATTAAATATTTACCTTTTGAAAAGTGATTAGTGGCTTGCTCTTGGGCACTGGTAGAGAATGCTTGCATCCTTAGAGGACATTTTTGGCCTGAAATTCCTGTTAGACCCTGGAAAATTTCAAATACAGACATAAAAACGGTCTGCCCCCAAAACTGTCTAATTAAATGTAAGGAATTCCTTAAGAATGACCTGTATTATGCCAGAGATGTCCACTAAATGCATGAGCAGGAAGCCTCAGAATTCAGGCTTCTCTGCATCCTTTCTGATACTTCATTCTTTTCCACAGTGAAATCATAGGCACTGCTTATGACTCTATCAGAACAAGACCAATGATAAATATTAATAACAGGAGTTGCAGACACAAGATGATGGAGAACACTTTTGAAAAGCTACCTCCTTCCTCCCTAGTTTGTGGGAAAGTTAATGTTAACAGGACAAAAACCAAAACCAAAACACCAGAGCACATCTTCCCAGTTGACCAGGTTGTATTCTCTTGAATGACTCATCTGAAAAGATACTAGTTACAATGAACCATTTCTTGCTTGTATAGACAGGATTAGCCATCCATTGTGCAATCTGCCACCTTGGGAAGACTTTTCTGTCTTCCCTCATTGAAATTATCTGAAAAGAGAGTCATTTAACAGTGGCTTGTGGACAATGGCCAATGAGTTGGCCATTGAGTCAAGAAAATGGACAAAGAGTACTTCACACTTGGTACTTCTTGGTACATAGAAGTGCAATATGTGCACAGCACACACTGAGATTGCCTTGGTCCTTTCAGACTTATATTTGGCCAGGCAATATAGATCCACCTCCTTCAGCAGGCACCTCCTCTAGCAGCCAAAGAATGAGCCCTGGTGGTTATAGGAGGAGGATGATATATTGGTTACGACCTTGGAGGGAGCAGCTTAGACTCTGGGAATGAGTGGGCACAGCAACCCTCTGCTGTTTGCACGTGTGCTGATCAAAGCAACCACTTCTTTTCCAGCGAAGCCTGAAGTGTTCCTCATGAGCACATAACTTGGCAGCAGATTTTCCACCTATGTATGAGCACTGTATTGCTGCTGTAACAAATTACCACACCCTTAGTGACTTCATACGACATACACTTACTATCTGGTAGCTCTGGGGCTCAGAAGTGCAAAATTGGTCTCACTGGGCTAACATGCAGGTGTTGGCAGGTTTGTAGTCCTTTCTGGAGGCTCTAGGATGAAATCTGTTTTCTCTCATTTTCCAGCTTCTAGAGGCTTCCTGCATTCCTTGGTCGATGGCCCCTTCACTCTTCAAAGCCAGCAATGGCTGGTTGAGTCTGTCTCACACTCTTGTCCTTCTGTTTGGACTCTCCTGCCCCTCTTTTCGGCTTTTGAAGGAACTTTGTGATTACATGGAGCTCACCCCTATAGTTAATGTTAGACTCTTTAAGATCAGCTAATTAGCAGCCTTCATTCCATCTTCATCCTTAATTCCTCTTTTCCATGTAACATGACATATTCACAGGTTTCAGGCATTGAGACATTGACATCTTATAGGGTGGCAGTGGGGGGCATCGTTCTGCCTACCACCATGTGTTAGAGTGAGGAAAATGCTCTCTCAGCTCTTAGAGGAACCCTGCGCAGCTGCACATCTGCCTGTAGGATGCCACATTACATCCTGCTCTGTGGAGCTATCTTCCTTCAGATAAGGTTCAGGATTTTTTGCCACTTAACAGAGCATTATTCCTTTGACTAGTTGGTTGGCTAGTCACATCGATCCATTCCATCTTTATGACCACATGGTCTTGAAAGCAAATGTATTGATTATACGTTGAATGAGTCCCAACTCTCATTATGAAAATCCCCTTTTGAAAATTTCAATGTAAATCACAGTTTCCTTAATTTGTCATTCAAAATCACCATTTCTCTCACCCCTGTAAACATATCTGTATTAATAAATACCTAACAGTTTTTCATATTATCTCTCAGAGTTCCCGAAGGTAACATTTTTCCCCTTTTGGTAGTCTTCCAGGCTCTAGATTTAATTTCTCTGTGATGAACATCCAAAGAAATGAATCAATGGATGATAATTTGTTTTGCAATTTAGATTTTTTTCCCATTTTAGTGTCTTAAATCCTAAAGAGTGACAGCAGAATGTGAAGATTTTAAATTATGAATAATCTTCCTTATTGTTCTGACTTTATCTGTCTCTTTACCATTTAACCCAAGTTCATCTAATGGAAATTGGATATTCAACCATGGACCCGAGTGCTACACTATTTCACATGCTTTTACATATTTTTGCATTAAAGAAAACAAGGCATCTGCATATCTATAATTAGCTGATATATTCAGCACTGGCTCCTACAAACAAGATGCAGGTGTACATAGTGCAGAGGCATTTTATACATAGTGCTGTCATGTACTTGTGGGAAAATTACTCTCACTCATGAAATAAAAAGATAAAGCTATTTTTAAAAAACGTTTTAGATGTTTGCTGGACCAGTGTCATGATATTCATGGTTGTATAATATTCTGAGTTTCTGAGATATCTTCTTAGGCACTGGAAGTCCTTGTTCCCAAGTGTGAATCTGCTTGATATATGATATTTCTCCTGACGGGCAGACATTCCAATCAGACATATTGCAGAAGTTCAAAGTCAATAGTCAAAACTGCGCTCAGTCAAAAGATAACATGGATATATGGAATGCCTGCTGGGTGCCAGGCACTCCTCTCAGCCCTGCCAACACGGCGTTGAGCAAGTTGGGCAAGATCTCTGCTGTCGCAGCACTGGCATCTGTCTGTGTGAGGATGGAAGCAGAAAATGAACCAATAAGTACGTGAAATCTATCAGGTGGTAAATGGAGCTAAGACAGAACCTAGAGAAGGGGAAGATTGAGGATGAAGGGGAAGGGGTGGTCATACCATCATTTTTGATGGCTAATCATGTTTAGGGGACACCTGCATGATGGAAGAGAAGCCACTCTGCAGACTCTGGGAGAACAACCTGCTCAGAAATTTCCAGAAGCCCAGGGCAATGGAAGCTGAAGTAAGTAAGAAACAATGATGAGAGATGGAAATAGAGAGAAGACACAGGCAGGTCAGGCAGGACTGAAGGCCAAGATTAAAGATCTTCTGAATGTGGTGGGAATCATTAAAGGATTTTGAGCAGCGATCAACATGATCTGATTTGGTTACATATGTTTTTTGAAAAGACGACTTTGACTACTGTGTGTGCAGAATTTAGAAATAAAAGACAAAAATTCCTTCCCTAAGGCCCTGCTCCATTATTAGTCCTCAGCATCTACCAGCCTATTGAAAACTGAGAGTATAATCATTGCCTTCCTTCCAGTCTGGAGAAAAATTGTGTGCCATAAAACAAATAACTCATCTGAAAATTGTTAAAGAATTAAAAATACGAACCAAGGTATTTATATAGCCTGTATTCTTTTAAATGCAAAATTAGAAAATCAGTAAATAAAACAGAGAAGAAAGAAACCTGATTTTTGTAAACCTGAGATTTCATGCATTAAAGATTTTTAAAGAGTTTACTGCTAAGAACTAACCTCTGAAAATCGATTAAAATCAGAGCATTTTACTATTTATTATTGAGGTTATAGCCATTGAATCTGGTACACTCCAGAGCTGAAAATCTTTGAACGGAAATTATTAAAGAAAAAACAGCCTTCTCAATGTCTGTAGCTACTTGAATTATTGGAAAGGAGAGTACCTACAGGCAGGTCCTCTGAACCCACAAGTGGTGGGTTACAAGAAAAAAAGAAAATTAATGCTACAAGCTTTAAATTGGAATAAAATAGTATAAAGAACTGAATGAATCCCATTTTGGTGAGGGAAGGAGGAGAAGACCTTTCTGAACGATTTTCTCTTTTAAATGTATACATTTACTTATAGACATATGTTATACATTGTTATATATGTATGACATTATACTATATATGTGTGTGTGTAAAACTATTGGCATGCATGTAATATAGCAGTACTAACCCCCAAACTGCTAGGAGAGTTATGATGCCTTCAGAATTTCTGCAGCGACCTTCCATGGAATGCCTAGGAGAAGGTCTCCTTCTCCATTAGGATGACACATCCGTGTGGGATGCACTGTATTGCATTTGATGGGATTTTTTGGTACATAATTTTATAAATTTCAAAGGTCACAGATACACCAAATGTGTATTTTCTTATGCCAAGATCAAAGCGTCATATCAATGTTCTGCTTGGACTGAAGGATAAAATGAAGAGTGAATAATATTTAATCAGCTGAGCAGCACCATTCAGTAAATCATATTTCAGTTTGCCTTGTTGCAGACAGATTTGCCTGGTAACACTTTTCTTTGTGTTCAATAGAAATGTGAGAAAATAAGGTTGACATGGTTCAGTTTGTGGAGTCTCAAAAGAGCGAGTCATAGTGGTCAAATCCAGCAGACTCCTGGTGGAGCTCCGGGGAGCTCTGAGTGCTGGAACTTACGCTTTTCCCTTTTGCTCAGCCTCTGGGATCCCAGCAGCCTCCACCCTCTGATTGTGGAGGCAGAGCTAAACGCAGAAACACAAGATGGCTCCACCAGTTACCTTGCTGGAGCTCAGAACACAGAGTTACTGGAGTAAAAACATTTAAGTTGATTGAAACAAAAACGGTTGAGAGATGTAGAACCCCCCACGTGTGTTATACTACAGATTTCTAGGTGTCAGGAAAATGGTCAAACCATTGAAGAGCTAAGATACACTTTTACATGATGGATAATTCCTTCTTTTGAACCAGCTCTCAAATTTGTTCTCATGTCTTCGTGGCCACAACTTCCCTTGTCATTCCTGCCTAGAAACCATGTGTGGGTTCTATCACCTCATTTATGTGGTTATTTCCTCCTTTGTGTGGTTTTCAATGCCAGCTCCAGTCTGGTCTCTTCCCAGCATCCCCCACACTCCCTGTCTCTTACCTCTGGGAAGGGCTCTGTGCAGGCCAGGGCCCTTACCGAGACCGGCTCCCGCTCTCCAACCTTCTGCTGCTGGTCTCTCTGTGGAGCCAGGCCTCAGCCATGTGGCCAGGAATCAGGGCCTGTTGACCAGAGCAGCTCTCTAGAAACGTGCCGCGCTCTTACATTCTGTGCTTTGGCTTTAAAATTCCCATACATCTTGTATTCTACTTCGTAAAGTCTCTATGTCTTCATTAGTATGAAAAATAGTGCCCCCCAGTCTTTGGGTGAATTTAAGGGCCAAAAAGAGGTATCATTGTCTGGCATACTGATACCTGTCCTTTCCCTGAACCCTACCATATGTGCCCTCGACTTTAAAAAGCATGGGCCTACTACACTCCAAGCATTTGAGAGTTTAATCATCTACTACATTGTACAGGTCACCAGTTTTTCAACTCCCAAGAAATCAGTTCACCTGATATTTCTTCCAGAAACAACTACCCTACCCCATTTCCTAAGGAGGCTGATTTTGTGACTTTCCTGTGGGCTTTATACACTGTATTTGTTCCTGTGTGTATCCCCTTCACTAAACCATGACTACCCCAGGGAATGTGGACCGATCTTAATAAATATCAACTGAACTGAACAAAACTGGAATTATTTTCTCAACCACAGTTTAGTGTGGTTAAGCATTGGCTTTTACTACTACAAAAATATATCTTCAAAACATATGGGAGACTTTGTCACCTAAAAATAGAAAGAAAAAAAATACATGCATAACAACAAATACTTTCCATCATGTAATACATATAATAAAGCAAATTATATTCTGTACAATTTTTACTGGCTTAATGAAAGTCTTGAGGTGATCTGAATTTTTTAAAATCAGGATATTTTTAATTTAAAATTAAAATAAATACATAAGAAAATTTTCTCGACATTTCTATCATAACTTCTTTTGGTGGAATATATTACTTTTACTTTACTTCTCATTTGTTATAACCATAGGCTAAGACACAAAACAATTTCTCTATTATTTCTGCATGTATACTTAGCATAATTTTATATTTTAGAAAGATGTTATTTTCCATTTTGCATGAACAAAAGAATAGCAATTTTTAAAATGTGTGCTTTTGTCATGCCACTAACATAGAAATTTAAATGAGGGGCTGTGTCTTTCCAAACTGCTTTGCCATCTGTCAGTCAACCAAAAACTACTGCTGTGATGATTATCAACACACTCGTTTATTAAAAGCCCAGGGCCCCAAATCGTAGTCATGCGTGATTCCTTTCTTTCGGTCAGACTTGATATTTACCACCCTACCTATAAAACAACCTAGAATTTGGCCATTTTCTAGTGCTTGTACTCCCATCAATCAGTCAAAAGCTGCTGTGGTTCTCTCACCTGGACAACGGGAGTGGCCCTAGCTGGTGGTCAGTCTGTCCTCACGTGGCACATGGTGTTTAAAACAATGAGTTAGGGCAATTCAAATTCCAGTCTTCCTCAGAGTAAGCCCAGGGCCCTGCAGCCTCATCTCGCCTCCCCTGGCCCCACTGCCTCTCTTTCACTCAGCACTAGCACACAGGTCTTCCAGGTCCCCCTCTCTTTGGGGTCTCTGTCACTCCATGTCACCGAGTCTTTGCTCAAGTGTCCCCTGACCCACTCCCCGGCAACACCATCACACACTCTTCATCCTTTCTTCCTTCTCTGACTTCTTTTTGGTTCTTATCACCCAGAAGAACCCAGGTGCTGATGGACCTAAAACTTGTCCAGTTTAGCGGATCTTCTTTAAGCAGAAGAATACAAAATAATGACTAGAAAATTGCGAGGTCCTCTTTTAGTAAAGCCGCCTCCAGTTTTCATTATTGCAAGGGTCATATTTGCTCCCTTGTTGGTTTCTTTACTTAATTCCTGACTCCACAGGTTCCTTGACTCCTTCCATCAGGGACCATGGCCCATCACACCTCCTCTAAGCCCCAGCACCTTGAGCAGACAAGGCCCACAGGAAACATTTGCCAAACAAGCAACTGTCCAGGCCTTATACAATGAAAGCTTTGCGGGTAGTATTTGTAGGCCTCTTATATTCACATTCTTAGATGTTTTAATGATTTTCAAATAGTTAAGTTACCTATCTACCTTTTGGGGTGTGTGTTTTCAAAATTTCTATAGGGTCATCCAAAATTCTCTTTGAGATGTTGAAAAATGTGTGACTTTAGCTTTGCCACATACAAATAAATATGTTAGATCTTGTCCTCTCCAAACAAAGAGATAATTAGATTCGTAATTGTTCACCTAAAAGGTAGGTATTTATGCTCAAAGGAGATGACTGATTATTTCTTTTCAAAAGTAAGACTGGAATTTGAAGAGTATTTGTTATCAGGCAGTCTTAGATATTTATTTCTTATTTATTTTATTTTTATTTATTTTTAGACAGAGTCTTCCTCTGTCATCCAGGCTGGAGTGTAGTGGCAAGATCTAGGTTCACTGCAGCCTCCACCTGCCAGGTTTAAATGGTCCCCGAGCCTCAGGCTTCTGAGTAGCTGGGATTACAGGCGTGTACCACCATACCTGGCTAATTGTTGGTATTTTTAGTAGAGACAGGGTTTCTCCAGGTTGACAAGGCTGGTCTCAAACTCCTGACCTCAAGTGATCTGCACATTTTGGCCTCCCAAAGTACTGGTGTGAGCCACCACACCCAGACAGTCTTATATCTTTATTTAAATTATCTCTATAAAACTACCAACTGTCACACTCTATCCTTATTGTATTGACTGGGTGGAGGAGGAGAAAGAAAAGGAAGTGAATACCCGAACCATCTGAAGATGTATCCTAACTTTAGTATGTATAGTATTCTTCCCTATGCGGATATATTAAAATTATATTTAAACTTTTAAAATCAGTATCACTACTGAAGCTGAACAGTATTGTATATCTGCATACAATTATTACTTTTGAAGTTAAATTGCTTCCATTCTTGTTTGTGTTCAGGACTCCACATTCATTCTTGAAATCTCATAGATATTCCTTTAACTTATTTTTGCCCTTATTTGGTTTATTTAGTTCTTAAATTCTTGGAATGTACATGATCTATAGTCAACTTCCCTAAGACCTTTAGGTATGATTCAGGCCTTTAACATTGGCTTGCAATTCTTTGTATCACACATTAGCTCCTAAATACACTGGGCTTTATTTCCTGGTTATCCACTCTGTTCCGCTAAGCCATGCTGTCTACTACATCAGTACCACAACATTTTAACTATTGAGGCTTTAGGTAGCATTTATAAATGAGATAAAATAATTTCTCCCTTGTAGTCCTCCTTACTGAAATAGTCTTACTTTTTATTGCTTGCTTAAGATTCCAGAGGAAAGTTGGAATCATTTTGTCATGTTTCAGAAAATCCCTTGAATTTTGATGGAAATTGTGTTAAAAGTATAAATAAATTTTGGAGAATTTATAGCCTTTTCAATATCCACTCTTTTCATTTATGAACAGAGCATTTCCTTATACTTCTTAATGTTTGTGTTTATATTGTTCAGTAAAGTACTTTAATTTTATTCATGTTGATTCTTTACCTCTTTGGTAAAGAATGTATTCAAAGACTCAACCTCACTAGTAATTAGGAAAACACAAATTAAAACTAAAAAGAGATATCACTTTACATCCAATAGATTGGTTAAATTCAAGGAAGACTTTAGCAATGCTAAGTATCTAAACTTCTTGTCTATCATATTCATAGCCAATATTTTGTTGAGTTCTTTTCTCGCAACTTAAGTTTGCTTATAATATGTGTGTGTCAGTCCTTTTCACTGTGGCTCCTGGCTTTTGTATCAACCTTAGATCTTCCCAGTAATATATAAATATCCATTTGTACATCCCCCTAGTGCTTTTTTGTTGTATGTTTCACATTTACATTTCTAATCCATCTGGAATTTACTTTTTGTCATTGTGAAGAAATCAAATGCTATGTCATCCCTTATGTGGTGAGCCTGTTTTTACTAATTCTAGGTATCGAATCCATACTGCTTTCTGATGAAATCCTATAGTCTTGTAAACATGTGTATCTTTTCTGGAGTTTTTTTCTTCTCTCCCATTGTTATCTATTGATTCTGGGGTCATTTCATATTGTTCTGTATATTGGTGCTTTAGAATATGTTCGTCTTTCCATAATTCTTTATTTTTCCTGTGATTTTTTTTCCTATGTTCATTCTTCCAGATGAACTTTAGTGTCACTGTGTCCAAAAACAACTTTAAAATTTACTGGGCTTTGGATTTGAACTGCTTTAATATTTAAATTAATCTAGAGACCAATGGAAATCTTTATAATACTGAAGGAATGTGATAGTCCATTTACATTTATTCACATCTGCTTTTATGTATTTGTCAATACATGTCATTTTCTTCATACAGAAACTTCCCAATTCATAATATATTTATTTCCTAAGTATTTTCTATATCAAGTTGCTTTTCTGAATGGAATAATTTTCTCTTAATATTCTGACCAATTATTTTTAGTATATAAGAAAATTATGAATTTTTATATATATCCATGAGGAAGCTTTCATTTTTAAAATTTTAAGCTAGTATTTTACTGAATTTTCTAATTAATTCCAAAAGGTTTTTTCATCAATCTTGATAATCGTGAGTCTTTTTTCCAAATGACCCACCTCCTTATTTCAGTTTTTCAGTTTTACTCTATTGACCATCACATCCACAACAAAGTTAAGTAATAAGGCTGGTAACCAGTGTCTTCACTTTATTATGGATTAAAAATGAAGATCATTCTAATGTTAAGTGGCTTAAATGCCATAGTAGTGGCAGGTTTTCTCAGAGTCAAGTTCAAGCTCAAATAGTCTGCTCAGTTAACTGTGAAGCAAGGACTTACAAAGCTAAAGCCAGTAACAAAGGCTAGTGGTGGATTTGGAGTCCAGGCAGGGAAATCTAGTCCAGGCCCCAAAGGAGAGACCTCTGCTTAATCAGTTGGGGAGGATGAGAGCTGTCCAGCAACGCAGAAAAGAAGCCAAAAGATCAGAATTCAGAGACGTGAGAGAGAAAGAATGTGTCAGCCCTCACCATCCATCTTTAAATATTTTAAACAATGTCCATCTTTATAAACAGTGAATATTTGTTTTAGGATATGGTACTAACTATATGTAATTGATGTAATAAACTCAAATAATATGAGGCCTTGAATGTATTCTTTTTTTTTTTTTTTTTTTCCAATTCTTGAAGTTCTGGGATACATGGTACAGAATGTACAGGTCTGTTACATAGGTATACACGTGCCATGTTGGTTTTCTGCACCCATCAACCCATCATCTACATTAGGTATTTCTCCTAATGCTATCCCTCCCCTAGCCCCCAACCCCCCAACAGGTCCTGGTGTGTAATGCTCCCCTCCCTGTGTCCATGTGTTCTCATTCTTCAACTCCCACTTATGAGTGAGAACATGCAGTGTTTGGTTTTCTCTTCCTGTGTTAGGTTGCTGAGAATGATGGTTTCCAGCTTCATCCATGTCCCTGCAAAGGGCATGAACTCATCCTTTTATTCCATGGCATATATGCAGTATATATTCTTATGAAACATCCAATAGATTAAATCTCCTACTGTGAAGTAGAGCATACATCTGCTTGAATAGACTGTGTGTACAGATCTACAGAGATAGGATAGTAGTCAGAGAGAGAGAGAATAAGTGTAAGTGTAGCCTTTAAACCTGGGAGCATGGTCTTGGGAGGAGAAATCCACCCTGCACTCACACACAATATTTGCCTCTGACTGATGATGTTACAAAGTTATTCAAAGAAAGCAGTTATTCAAGTTATTCCAGGCCCTAGAATTTCTTAGGTGCTTTCTAGTCTAGGTTCATCAACACTTTGTAATTTGGAGAAAATCATGGGATATTAGCATCATGAAATATCTAAATGTGGAAATAAAAAGTCACATTGGAGTTTAGTTAGAATGCAGTAAGAGTTACTGGAGGCTTTCTTCGTAATTGTCAATGCTTTGTGATTTTTTGCGTTCAGTATCTGCAAGGACAGCTCAAAATTTACACCAAGTGATAGAAGCCATTAGACTTATCGAGATCACATTTCCTGAGTGGCATCTTTAGAAAAGAAACTCGAGGAATCACTTGAAATTGTTCGTGTTTAAAAAAAAACGCAGAGGTCTTTCCTGGGTGCACTTAAAGAGTAAAGTTGAAACTCACTTACAGTGTTCAGCAATTCTGAGGACTCCCAAGTGTGTTTTTGGATGGTGTCTGCTCTCAGAAAAACAGTTGCCAGAAAAAAAACAGCTTTGAGGTGCATTTGACCTCCAAGACTGCTTCATCCCCAGAAGACTTCACTGCTCATCTCACAGTTAGCAAGAGATCTATTGAATATATACGGTTTACATCCTAAATCCAATTTATAAAGTTAAACCCTAAATTGTATTCCTTTCACTATCATGTATCAACATTTTATTAAATTAATTTATATTTTGGCCAGGTAAGAAAGCAATTAAGAATATCATTTAAAAAGTGGATATAGTAGATAGTTCTGTGATATATAATGTTTTCTGAGCACTTTGTTAATCAATTCACTTTTGAAATCTCATTTAATCCTGAAAACAACCTATGAGGTAGGTTCACACTTTGTTCATGCTTCACAGGCATTTAAGTAACTTACCTGGGGGACATCGGTTTTAAGACTTGATTTGAACCTAGGTCTGAGGTAGCACCTCCAGTCACTGCAACATGCTTTCTCTCGAAAACACAATCGAGAAAGAAACATTACTCAGCTCGGTTCGCCTATCGAATGGAGAATGCAGGCCGTTTCATACAACTGGAGGGAGAGAGAGATTCTCAAAAATAATTTCTACTAAAAAATTATGACCTTTATGAAATATACTTCTGTATTACTCAGAGACAGCTACATGGATATACCTCAGTTCAGATTTTATGAAAACATTGGTTGTTTAACTGGCTTTGTAATAAAAGTAAGGGTTGAAATTCAGTGAGGTAAAATGTGCGTTTTACAAACTGGTAACTTTGCACTCTCTACATACATCTGGTTAATCATCTGGTTTGGGATCCACAAACTTTGTATCTTCCATTAGCTTATAAGCTGAGAAAATTATTGAAATTCTTAATATTAAAAAGGAATGTGTAATAATTATATCACTTACAAAAGCTTTTTCAAAACCGGCACCATGGAAAAGTAACAGTTAATTGAAAATTTAGGAAAAAAATCACTGCATTCCCTTATCTTCTTTTTAATCAGCTCTTTCTATAAACCCGTTCTCAGACATTGGGATTTGAGTTTTCATAAGTATCTAAAGAAAATAAGTACTGTAGTACATAGTATCCATAGTTTGTGTGTGTGTATATATACTGTATATGTGTGTGTGTATATATGTTTATGATATACTATACATATATATAGTATGTAGTGATAGTCTTGCATACTATTATTAAATTTTACTTTGAGTCTCAGGCACAGCCTGGTTTCTTTCAACATGAACCCAGAAGCCCAAAGATATATCCATTGTATTAAAATGAAAGATTCCTGAGAGGAATAGCAGCACACACCCAGGTCCTTACCTGTTTTGAGGTCCTTGTCTCACCAAATAATAGGTTGACAAAAGCTACTCCAGCCTTTTCTATCTTCCGGCCCCAGCTCCAAACCCCTCCCTTTTGCAAATGCAGAGCAGGTGAGCAGTCTCTTCTGTTTCCCTGAATGCCTGGTAGGCCATGCCCTCAGGGTCTCACTATCCTCTAAGCAACTTGTCCTAGTATTTTTAAGACAGATACCTCCCGAGAGGAATTCTATTGCAAGCTGTTTAAAGTATTTTTTATCCACTATACATCATCATTATCATTACCTTTTTATGAAGACTGTCATAAATATCTGAACACCGCTGTAATTGAATATGCTATAAATTATTCATTGATGTTGATATCAGTTGAATGATAATAGCTAATTCATTGACAAATATATGCTATTGTCACTCTATGCAGATTATGTTAAGAGTAACAGATCCTTTGGTGATGAGGCCCTATTTTTGCAATAGGTACTATTGCATTACTTGCATTTCTCTTGTGTATAGTTTAATTACCAATCCATTTGTTTTCTGATTTAAAAGCCTTAGATATATTCTACCTTGTAAGGAAAAGGCAAAGAAGAAACCCACTGCATCCTTCTCTTGCATGATTTTTAGATACTCTCAGTTCCTTAGATGCTCTGAGTTCAAATTGTAAACATACTTTGAAGCAGTGGATTTTAGGGCAAAGGTATGAAAGCCATTTTTATTCTTCCCTGGTGCAAACTGGGAATGCATTCTAGTGTTCATTCCCCAGAGATTATCTGCATCAGGCTTAACAGTGCCCTCACTGTAAACAACCTAAAAACAAAACAAAACCAAACAAAAGACAGGCAGTAGGGCATAGTTTTGTCTTATTTGATTGGTTAATTCATCTTTTGTTTCCCCTGGGGATGGGGTTTACCAGCCTCCACCTCCCTTACTCCTTATAGATTATTCTTGCCATCTAGATTCCTGAAGTGCACACCTAAGCAGAAAAATAAATGTGAGGCATTGACACAGGAACAGCTGACTAAAGTCAATCATCTATCAAAGAACCACTTAATAAATGAGTTTAAGACCGTCTATTCAGGTCATGTATGAAAGGTCCCTTCTGGTCACTGTCCAATTTTATCAGGTCCGGGAAAGTAGCAGACATGAGAATTGTTCAGTCCAGATTCAAATGAAGCTATCATTTCCCCATATGTATTTCAACATTCATTGTTTCAATTTTAATCATTTGTATAAAAGTAAATAAATCTGAATCACACAGGTAGTCTTAAAAGAGAAGGAGACACAATGAGGCACCACTATACACCTATCAGAATGACCAGAATGAATGCAAAAGGTGACAGCACCAAATGGCT
Organism: Theropithecus gelada; assembly: GCF_003255815.1. Classification (NCBI taxonomy): domain Eukaryota; kingdom Metazoa; phylum Chordata; class Mammalia; order Primates; family Cercopithecidae; genus Theropithecus; species Theropithecus gelada. Next base: position 10,944,443 of record NC_037673.1, on the reverse strand, counting down.
AGGGAAGATGTGGAGCAACAGGAACTCCCATTCACTGCTGGTGGGAATGTGGAACAGCCATTTTGAAAGAATATAGCAGTTTCTTACAAACCAAACATACTTTTATCATGTGATCCAACAATGGCACATCTTGGTATTACTAAAGAAATTTAAAACGTACGTCTGCTCAAAAACCTGCGCGCAAATGTTTATAGCAATGTTATACAACATTGCCAAAACTTGGAAGCAACCAAGATGTCCTTCAGTAGATGAATGAATAAATAAACTGTGGTACATCCAGAAAATGGAATATTATTCAACATTCAACACTAAAAAGAAATGAGATATCTAGCAAAGACATGGAGAAACCTTAAATGTATACTACTAATAGAAGACAATCTGAAAGGCTACATCCTATGTGATTCCAACTATTTGAAATTCTAGAAAAGGCAAAGTCATGGAAACAGTGAAAAGATCAGTGGTTGCCAAGGGTCAGTGGAGAAGAAGGGATAAATAGGCAAAGCACAGAAGATTTTTTAGGGCAGTGAAACTATTCTGTATGAAACGATAGTGGAGGATCCATGTCATTGTACATTTATTAAGAATAGAGGGTACAGCCCAGAAATGAACCATATTGTTACTTTGGACTATTGAACTCGGTAGAATTTGGGTGATAACAATGTGTCAATGTAGATTCATCCACTGTAACAAATGTACCTTTAAGGTGCAGATCTTTGATAGTAGGGGAGGCTGTGCCTGTGTGGGGAAAGGGAGTACATGAGAATTTTGCTCTTTCTGCTCAATCTTGCTGTAAACCTAAACCTGCTCTAAAAAGGAGAGAGAGAGAGATAGAGAGGGAGAGAGAGAGAGAGAGAGAGAAACAAATACCTGACAACCAGCTGCACCATTCATCTGATAAATACTTATTCACTTACTACCTTGTGACAGGCACTCTTTGAGTGCATCTTATTTTATTGTTGAATTATATATAAATATAAGATATACATTAACTAGCATTTTATTGACTTTATTTTAATGCTATGAAACCTAAAATCTTTCAAGATTTGACTTTTAAAGAATTCTGCCTGAGGCCTGGCACGGTGGCTCACGTCTGTAATCCCAACACTTTGGGAGACCAAGGTGGATAAATTGCTTGAGCCCAGGAGTTGAAGACCAGCCTGGGCAACATGGTGAAACCTCATCTCTACTAAGCGAATCGCTTGAACCCTAGAGGCAGAGGTTTCAGTGAGCCGAAATCGCGCCACTGCACTCCAGCCTGGGTGACGGAGCGCAACTCTGTCTGAAAGAAAAACAAAACAAAAACAATTCTGCAGGAAGATGATTAAAGAAATAATGTGAGGAGAGGGTAAACTGACCTGCAATGATGATATGTTAACAAAAACCTGGGCTCATATGGAGTGATCGACTAGGGGGATAAATTGGAACTAGACAACTCGTCATTTTTGGGGAGAATAAATAAAGGTGCCATTTCAAATAAGACAAGTTTCTTCTGATAGGTTTTCAGAAAGTTGTACATTTTAAGAGTTTAAAATAGGTTTGTTTGGAAGCTTGGAAAGATTTCACGTTAGGTACCAGAAGAAACTGGTAGATAGATTGGGTGCAAGAAATTGGAGGAAGGGGCCGGGTGCGGTGGCTCACTCCTGTAATCCCAGCACTTTGGGAGACCAAGGCGGGCAGATCACCTGAGATCAGGAGTTCGAGACCCGCCTGACCAATATGATGAAACCCCGTCTCTACTAAAAATACAAAAACTAGCCAGACATGGTGGCATGCGCCTATAATCCCAGCTACTCGGGAGGCTGAGAAAAGAGAATTGCTTGAACCCGGGAGGCAGAGGTTTCAGTGAGCTGAGATCATGCCGTTGCACTCCAGCCTGGGCAACAAGAGGGAAACTCCATCTAAAAAAAAAAAAAAAAAAAAAAGGAAGGAAGGAAGGAAGGAATTGGAGGAAGGAAGGGTCCTAGAGAAAAGCAAAATAGAAGGAAAGTGAAGAGGACAGCATCAGAGCCATGCACAGCCACCAGAAGCAAGAGGACTGGAGTCCACGTCAGGGCCTTCCTTCTGGTCCTGATGGGAGAGGGGAGGCTGCAGCGGGAGGAGGGAGAACCAAGGACCTGGCCATCACATTTCACACATGTGGCCATTTACATTTTAACTCTGAGTAATGTTTGGCTTCAGAAAACGAAAGTAGGATTCTCACATTCTTAGATAAAATTCAATCCCAAGAAAACAAGTTTTAATATAGAGTATCTGGTGACCCCAAATAAGAGCAAAAGAAAAAGGTTAATTGATTTATATATGTTTATCTAAATAGATTAAGATCGAACCGAAAATCTCACTATAAGTTTGGGCATATGGCATTAATAGGGCCATACTGAAAACATTGTGTTTTCATTTTAGCATTAAGAATTCATGCTGCATTCAGTTTGAATTCATTTTCCCTTTAATGTTTTGGAATATTTTAATCACTTAATTCATTAAATCATATGAATTGGAAATATATTATAATAAATTAGGCAAATTAATTATAACATCCAGTATTGCTAAAATATATAAATATGAATAAAATGCATAGATTGATTGATGATGCCATCTGTTTTTCATATATAACTAATACATTCACTGTAAGAATGGATTTATGATCTCTTTTCAATGGTTTCATTATTGTTTAAATAACTAAACTCAGAGAACTTTGAACTAAATCACAGGTGGGCAAATATACACACAAAGAGAAAGTGACACTCATAGTTTAACCTTTTTTGTACAAGTGGAATATCCCTTCTCAAGCACTGTAATAAAGTGGGTGTGCTTATAATCTGGGTGCATGAACAGGACACACCTATATAGGAATACAGACATCATCTCTCTTGGGCAGGTGTCAAGCAAGCTGTGGGTAGAACTGTAAGTTGGGCAGAGTTGTTTCCCACTTCTTTTTCTCTTTCCTTAGTTGACCCAAAAGATCCTTGAGTCTCTCTTATCCAGGTGCTGTCACCATCCTCAGGCTGGGCAACCATAACCCCCTCAACTACACTGTCCCTCTACATCCCTCCCTCTTCCTTCCCTATCATGTTCCTATGGAGGTGCCGTATGTGAAACGCTGCATTCGTGGTTTCCAAGTTAGGGATTTAGAGTCCAAGAGTGCTCTGAGGATTTCCCCCTTTTTCTGCTTTCATTTGCTGATGAATGAAAATAATTCCTGTAGGCATATTCGGAATCATCAGAGGCCACCCTGTATGAATGAAGCATGCTCTATTTTGTTTGTAAACTGGGTTGGAAGAGCTGCAGGGCTGACGCCTCTGGATACATCCCTGGCTGTTCACAAAAGAGGTGTTTGTTTTTTGTCTTTAAAGAGGGATATTTCTTCATTTTGAAAACACTATTTTAGCAAAGCTGAGAAACACCAACACAGCAAGTAATATATTAACCCTCTCCATTCATTTGACAAATATTTCATGAATATTTATGATGTGTCTGGCATTGCACTGGTTTTAGGGATAGGGATATATAACACTTTTCCTCCCGGAGCACGCATCCTTATAGGAGAAGACAGAGGATAATGATAAACATAACAAATAAGTTAGAATATGACAAGTCCTATGAAGAATTCAATAGCACTTGAAGATAAACAAGAATGCTGGCTTGGGGTGAGGGTGTGGTTCCAAGTGCAGTTTTAAACTGTGTTAGAGTCACCTGACAGAGAGCAGCACTTGGGCACTATTGAAAGAGCCTGGGGATGGCCGGGCAGGGTGGCTCATGCCTGTAATCCCAGCACTTTGAGAGGCCAAGGTGGGCGGATCACGAAGTCAGGAGATTGAGATCATCCTGGCTAACACGGTGAAACCATCTAAAAATACAAAAAAAAAAAAAAAAAAAAAAAAAAAACAGCCGGGCGTGGCGGCGGGCGCCTGTAGTCCCAGCTACTGGGAGGCTGAGGCAGGAGAATGGTGTGAACTCGGGAGGCGGAGCTTGCAGTGAGCCGAGATCGCACCACTGCACTCCAGCCTGTCTCAATAGAAAAAAGAAAGGGAAAAGAAAGAGGCCGGGGATGTAGCCAGGTGTCCCGGCACGTCTGTGACATGAATGAGTTTTTCTGTAATCAAAAAATTAAGTAGAGAAGATGCAATCCTTCGATCTGAAGAACGCTGAAGCATACAGTATAGGAGAAGAGTATTCCTGAATGAATCATGCTCTTTTTCCATATACATGCAAAAGTTTTCAGATGCAGCTTTGCTAATGAAAACCCTGTGAAATAGCCTGTGTGTTAAGTAGCCACTTTATTTCGTTTCTAATTTAAATTTGAAATTGTTCCCCAAATCAAAGGGCAACCAGGAGAACATGCATCTCGAAATACACAGCAAAAATATTTTTCATTTACTTATAAAAGATTAAAATTTTCTTTTCATAAAAAGAAGAGTAAAATGTACAGTGGTTTTGTTGTCGTTGAATCAAATACCTAAATTAAGCGTAACGTCCCTTGGCCTCACATGTTCTGTCTCTCATGTAAGAAACATTCTTATTTCCGAGGGTCATCTGAGATAAAACTCCTCGTGTCAGTTCTTCCAGTCTTTCATTTTGCTTCTGGTTCCTTTGAAATGTTTAGCACATATCCCTATTAAGCATAATTTTAACATTTTGTACATCATTCCTGCAGCCCTTTAAGACAGTGGTTAAATTTAATAAGTCTAGGGAATGAGGATCACTCTAATGCCTTTTATTTCTTCATGTGCTTCATCCATAAGGATGTGGCATGTTTTTATAGAGAAGTGTCTAAGGCACTCATTATGAAGTTAAAATCACCTTTCCCAAATTCTGTGGTTTGAAAGAAATACATTTGGATTTTTATTGGTAGGGTATTAAAGCAAATACAGGCAATCAAATATAAAACAAACACTTACTTTTTTTTCCGTTTCCTTTTGCATGCCTTAATTCAGTTTGGTGCAATGAATTGCTAGCAGATACTTTATATGAAAAACATGTTTTGGGGTAGGTAGGGAAACCTTACACTGTAAAGCAAAAGTGGTGTCCTTTGCTCTTTCAGATAAGGAGACAAGGAGGCATCCAGCTCCTGGTGGACCTGTTGGATCATCGGATGACCGAAGTCCACCGTAGTGCCTGTGGAGCTCTGAGAAACCTGGTATATGGGAAGGCTAACGATGATAACAAAATTGCCCTGAAAAACTGTGGTGGCATCCCAGCACTGGTGAGGTTACTCCGCAAGACGACTGACCTGGAGATCCGGGAGCTGGTCACAGGTTAGAATCATTATTAAATTATTATACTTTATCTCAAGGTAAACTTTCCATTATCCAACACAGAGGCAGATGTGCTAATCAAATAAATATTGTGGTGTTCTAATAACGTAGGCAGTCTCAATATGTGTTTTCAAATGAGTAAACAACTGAAGAAAATGGTATCAGATGGGACACGCATGGATTGATCATATTCAATAATCCAGTAAATGTAACCCTCACTAAAATTCTGTGATCATAATCAGCTTTTGTCAGTGGATTTAGAAGTAGTTGAGCATCGTACAATACCCAGGGCTCTTTGTTAGAATAGCATTAATAATAATTGATCAAAGGACAAGGCGTGTCAGTTTTTGCTAATAAGGTATATATTCTGGTTTCTAGTGTGGTTAGCAACAGACAGCTTATCCTACTTAGCAGTTAATTTTTTGAATGAAATATTCATGTCTATTAGAAGTCACAATTATTACATATTAAGGAATTTTTAAAAAGTGAACATGAAAGCTTTTCCATGATTGTAGGACTTTTGGGTTTTGTAAAATGGAGATAATTATAGTAGCCACACTATGGTCATGAGGGCTTAAGAAATGAGACGCTGTAAAACATTTGACACGTATGTGGAATACATGTGAACACAGTCAGTGTTAGCCATGAGCTGTCATCTCTCCCTTTTAAATATGCAGTGTTACTTGGAGTATTAATGGCCCAGGTGGCCTCAATACAGCATTTCAAATTACTCTGCCACTTACTCATCTTAATCATGCTCACTATCATTCGAGGTGATATTTGGTTTTCAGTTCATCAAAAAGTACCCCATCAGCAAGTATTTAGCAAATGGATTGCGTAGTTGACTGGTCTAAAAAGATCTTTTAATTATCTGTGATTCAATCGACCTTCTGTCTTAACTCTAAATTTTCCTTGTAGCTGTGCTGATGAAGTAGATGAAAATGTATTTTTTAAGAAAATACATTATTCAAGCTAGAGAGTCACAAATATTTGTCCAGTTCTGGGTCAAGACTTCCAACTTTCGTATATTTTCTTAAATATACACTCTTTGAGATTATTGTCACATTTCTTTCTCACTCTTAGTTACATTAGAACTAGATGCAAATTGTTTTTTTTTTTCTTTTGTTTTGTCTTTTCGTAAGTAGAAAATCGTCTTTGTGGAAAAAATAATAATTGTTAAGAATTACCGTACTACTAAAGCAATATTTCACACTAAACTAATGTGGGAAGACATGAGTCAGGGAAAGTAAAAGTATTTTTATCTACTCAGTGTGATGTCTATGATAGTTTAGGGGTGAGCGATGTAACTGAAAGTATTTCCTACCATTATGGTTATGAACAACCATCCTTATATTTGTGGGTTTTGCTTAAGTTGGAACTGCCTGCAAAAGAAAGAGCTCAGTGCATGTGATGGGGACAGGAGGCAGTAAGACTCCACCAACAGATACATGAAGCCATGAGAAATGAAGACCAGCAGAGCCCTTCTGTGTACACTGTATGGATTCATTTATGATTTGAGAATAATTGGATTTGACTAAAATTTAATTTTGCTCCAACACAAAATTCATTGTCTAGAAGAACCCCTCTGTGGTGGCTTCCCTGATTGCCAAAGAAACTCAGCCACGTGTCAAAGGTTGAGATGAATGATGGCTTAAAACAGAATGGAAATGCCATACCCCTGACACATGACATCTTCTGCAGTATAAACCTTATCCTGTGCTGACATTTGAAGCAGCTATAAAGAACTGACCACTGTCTACTCCATTGCCTTCAACATTGCTTCTGACAGCTTCTGGGTGTCAGCTGTTCACAAGTGCCAGGGCAACATCAGAAATTCCTATGTGAGCCCCATTTGGAAAACCAAAGGCATAACCTCTTGTTTCTTTTCCTGGTGAAACATGGGCTGTAGGAATGATGCTTGCTTGATGTACGGAGAGGATACACTCTTACTCCACTTCTTTTAAGAAGGAGGAGGTTTGCACCCACTGTCATGTTTGGACCCACTGTGTTTTCATCAGCATGTGCTAGGAGTTTGAGGTTCTCTCTGTGTCTCCTCCTAGGAGAAATGCCGTGATAGCCACATCCATTGAGAAGGACAGTGGTTGTTACTTCAATAGATGTTTTCTGCCTTTCCAGAAGCATGTTCATATTGTGCTTGGCTGAACTTCAGGCATCAGTTTCACCTTTTTCAAAGAAAAACATATCAGAACATGTTGACAAGCTGAAGTTCATGGTTTCTGAAGTTGCCATCATGGATTCTTGAGAAAATCCACAAGCCCCTCGGCCAAGCTTCCACTCTGGTAAAGGAAATTGGAAGAGAGTATCTGGGAGAACATTCTAGCGTGGAAGCAATTGCTCCTGTAAGCCAGTCTAGTGATTGGCTCTAGACAAAGCCTTCTGAGTTTCCTTACTGACAGAAACCTGAGGGGGCCTGGAAACCTGCAGGAGTCAGCTAACTTCTGCACAGACGTTGCCTCAATGATGTAAATCAAGCCAAAGCCAGCTTCACCGCCTAAAGCAAAACAAAATGAGGCAAAAGGAATTCACCTCAAACAAAGCTTGGATTCTGTTGACCAAGCCTGGGGTGCCCTCAGTTGACCACACAGTGCCGCCACAGAGATGCCTACACCAGTGCCCACTGCCCACTGCAGGGTGAGGCTCTGATCTGAATGGTCAGGTGTGTGCAGCACTGGCTGCTAAATATTTAAAGCAATGGGCCTGACAAACAAGACCACATTTTAGGAACTTGCTAGATGAGCAGCAAGGGAGTGGATGACTCTGAGAGGTGGAGTAGTGTGTACAAGAAGAAGGGCTGGCTTCACATCTGTTGTCACAAGGAGCCGCTGCAAATCTGTTTAGGAATTAGGTCAGATATCCATGCATGGTTAAACAAAACGATGATCTAAGTGTAACAACTATACCCCTTACTTCCTTTGCAATTCTCCCGTGCATCTAATACAGAACTCAGCGAAGAATAACGACTCAGTATGTTACAGGAGCCCCGCCATACAGGGGAGTTTTTCTGATCACTTTCCTGCTTATTATCTCATGGATGAGAACAAATGTTGAACAAAAAATTACATGGGAAGGCAGGGTGAGGTCTCCCTTTGAATTTCTTACTTATTCGTAGACTAGGATGTATTATAAACAAATATTCAAAAGAATAATTTTAGTGATTTTTAAAAAACTAAAGCATAGTTTATAAACCAGATTTTAGATTAGACCCAGCTATATATCCTGAAGAACCTATGATGTCAAGAGTGCCAAATTATAAATAAGAAAGAAATGATCTTGCAAAGCTTTACATTATGTGTTGAATATTGCTCGGCAAACTATTCAAACCATGATAAAGTGTTGAAACTGAGATGTTTACATACATTTACATCCAACACATAAACATGCATGCTGAAAAAAACAGCTGCCTGTTTTCACTGCAGTATCTCTTCACAGTAGAATATATTTTGCTGCCTGCTACGTCTTGCAATAAATAATTTTCTTCCTATGCAATAATTACTATGAGATGATGATGAGAATTTTTGTTAAATCCAATCGAAGCTATTGTATGCTAGCCGTTGCTTGAAAAGCTCCTAAGCAAATAAACTTTGATTAGAAATGCTTCACATCCTTTGGGCCTGACTCATGTAATTTTTCTCTCTCTAAATGTGGAAATAATGGACCAAAATTTTGAGTATGCCCAACTAAAGATTTCAGAATGCTTTACAAATCATAATAAAATGGTTTTTATTAAACTGTAGAACTTAGTAAATAAGTGTTATTTTGGTGAAAGCACGTGTCTTGAGAACTGTGCTTCTCCAGGAGAAGAGTATGTTTGTCCATCTGATGCTTCGCATATCCAGATGGTCTTTCCTTTTAGTTAAGGAGTCAGGCTGAGGACTCAACCTTGTCCTTCATTTTGGGCATCATTAATTCCCTCCTTTCTCCATAAAAGTCCCTTCCAGAATCCTCTGTCTTCGGAACGGATTTGGATTTTGCTCTCTAGACCTGCACGGCAATCCTGGATTAGAACTTCTGTTTCCAAGATCCTGTGCCCTCTTCTCTCTTGTTTTTCTCTCTTACAAGTTCCTGAAAAGGGATGCTTAGGAGATTAAATTCTGAAAAAATAAGTCTTTAACCCTCACACATGAGTGATGGTTACTAGATACACAATTCTAGATGGAAAATTGTTTTTCTCAGGAATATTTTCTATAATTTAATTTTAGACTTAATACTATTAAAGTCTCTCGTGATATATGCGGTGTTGCCTTTTTAAAAAAAAAAAATTGAACATTTTCAGTTTAAAGAGTCATGACCTTGTTCAGTGCCAGAAAATTTTCTTCTTTTTAAAAATAATTTCTTTGTCTTCATTTCCTCTGTCCTCTTTTTCTGAAATTAGTCAGATTTTGAGCCTCTTGGATTATTTCTCTTGTATTTTCTTATATAATTTGGAGCCCTTTGCCTTTTAATCATATGTTCTGAAAGAATTCTCTAGTATCCAACTTTTATTTTCCCCCAATTTTTCTGTGACTTCCATGCTCCCACTACCAGGGGCCCAAGAGGGTATCATCTTTTGAAAAGAAAAAATCGGGAGCTCTTTCCTTTCGCTGCTGCGGCCGCAGCCATGAGTATGCTCAGGCTTCAGAAGAGGCTCGCCTCTAGTGTCTTCTCCTGTGGCAAGAAGAAGGTCTGGTTAGACCCCAATGAGACCAATGAAATCGCCAATGCCAACTCCCGTCAGCAGATCTGAAAGCTGATCAAAGATGGGCTGATCATCCGCAAGCCTGTGACGGTCCATTCCCAGGCGCGATGCCCGAAAAATACCTTGGCCCGCCGGAAGGGCAGGCACATGGGCATAGGTAAGCGGAAGGGTACAGCCAATGCCCGAATGCCAGAGAAGGTCATGTGGGTGAGGAGAATGAGGATTCTGTGCCGGCTGCTCAGAAGATACCGTGAGTCTAAGAAGATTGATCGCCACATGTATCACAGCCTGTACCTGAAGGTGAAGGGGAATGTGTTCAAAAACAAGCGTATTCTCATGGAACACATCCACAAGCTGAAGGCAGACAAGGCCCGCAAGAAGCTCCTGGCTGACCAGGCTGAGGCCCGCAGGTCTAAGACCAAGGAAGCACGCAAGTGCCATGAAGAGCGCCTCCAGGCCAAGAAGGAGGAGATCATCAAGACTTTGTCCAAGGAGGAAGAGACCAAGAAATAAAAGCTCCCCTCTTTGTCTGTACATACTGGCCTCCGTGACTACATAGATCAGCTATTAAAACAAGCCTTTATCTGCAAAAAAACAAAAAAAAAAAAAAGAAAAGAAAAGAAAAAATCTAATAATTCTCTTTTGTGTTTTTTAATAGCTCCTATTTTTGTTTTATGAATGTAAAATATTTTTGAATTTCTCTAAGGATATTATTTAGAACTTAAGTTTGTTTTTATCTCTTTAGCACGAATTATCTCAATTTTTTTTCATTGTCAGCTTTTCTTTTTTTATGGTGGGCTTTTTCATGGATTTTGCAGGCTTACTTCAAATCTGTGGTGGTCCTCAATCTTCTGCTTATTTTTAAAATAGTGGAATAGAGTTTCTCTGAGCTCTGTGCATGTCGGTGAAGCTTATTCACAGTGAAGCTTCACTTCAGGGTGAGTGGGTGGGAGGGAACTGTTGTAGTGGGGAGTCTTGTTAGTGTTTTAAAGAGGAGGGTTTTTCTCTGAGGCCCAGATATCCGCAGTACCTTTTTGGTTCTCCCCAGTGCAATTCATCTATTTGGAGATTCTTCTGAGTTGTTTATTTTGCTTGTGTGGCCTGGAGGAAGGGGATAGTACTTTCCTGTCTGCTGGCTATTCTTTCAAGCTAGGTGGAAGTGGAGAATGAAAGGTGACTACTTCCTTTCAATCACCCCTTTCTAGCTTGTCTTCCCATTTCTGCACCCCAGGTTCCTGCCATCTCTTTAGTACAAATCTTTCCTAGGGTTCCACCAGGACAGTCAGCCACCTCCCTGGGATAGGGTCCCCTAGATGTGTATCTTGGGCTATGCTGGCTTCTCCCTCAGCTCCATCTGTCAGCTCACCTGTAGCTGTTTTGTATCTTACAGAAATGTGATGAAATTTCTTGTCTGAATTACTCCTTCCATTCTTTTCTCTATTCCATTATGTCCATGATAAATAACATCTGTCCTGTATGAGTTCTGAACTCATACAGTTCTGAACTCATACAGTTCTGAACTCATACAGTTCTGAACTCATACAGTGAACTCTGAACAGTTTTGAAGGTTGAACAATGTGTAAATATGTTTACAGATATTATCTCTGTTGCTGATAAAAGCCAGGCTGGAGGCCTTCTTTAAGGTCTGTCAGCTAAGTGACCTTGCTAATGTCACAGAAGTTCGGGTATAACATTAATGAAGCACCTGCAGGGAAGAAGACACCAGAACAGAGGGAATGCATTTCTCCCACTAACATCCCCAGCCTATTTTTCTTTCACCCTCTTTGTTATGATCACCCAGAGGCGTAGCCCCTCTCCCTAGAGCAGGAGCTAAGCAGTTTGTCAAGAAAGCTCTTCTTCTGTCTTGATGGCACTTTTTGGGGATCACCTGGAATTCCTGGTGGGCAATTTATATATTACACCAAGAGGCACCAAAAGGGGTCAGAGGAGCAAATTATTTAAACAAATTCAAGGTTACTATGTTCCCAAGATTTAAAATTAAGTCCAGTTTTATTTCTTATTCCAAATATTGTCCAGATATGTTGTCCAACATAGCACATTAGAGGTTCTGTGAGAAGATTAAACAACATTCCAAAGATAAAAATGAATAGAGACATTTCAATAATGAAATGCCAGCAATGTAGAGATGCTTCGAATTTTAATATGAACCCCACCAAATATCAAATTCCCATGGAGAAATTAAAAATCAAAGTTTAAATCCACTTTCATGTTGAAGTCCAAAGACATTAAGGTTCAAAGGAATTAAAGTCAAAAAATCAATACCTCTTGCCATTGTGTGTTAAAGTTCAAAATCCACAATTCTTAAGTTAGCTAATGTGTAAAAATCATCTTCTCCAAATTTTTTATTTTGCACAGTCTCAGCCAGGGGGATTCTTGTGCCTCTATGGGGCCTGGGTCCTCTAGCAGCCTGAATTTCGGGGCTGCCTCACACTGGAATTGGCTACATACTTTCAGGGCCTCAGGCGATGCATGATTGCATTGTCAGCTCTCCCTCCTCTCACTGTTCAAAGGTGTGAGCAATGGCCCCTGCCCATCAAATGTAGCAAGCAAGCCATTGTGAGCCTTTAAGGGGAAGTATCCTAGGCAGACATGTTCCCAGAAGCCAGCCCTCACCAGGGGTGCCGCAGGGCATCAGTGGAGTCTGTATTGGTCATCTGTGGCTGCTGTGACAGTTCACCACACGTTTAGCAGCTTAACACAAGGCAGATTGATTTTCTTACGGTTCTAGGGGTTACAGGCCTGACGCAGACTCTCCTGGCTTCAATCCAACAGTCACCGGGGCTGTGTTGCTTTCAGGAGGCTCTAGGGGACAGTCCATTTCTTTGCCTTTTCCAGCTTCCAATGCTACCCACGTTCTTTGGCTCATGACCCCCTTTCCACTGCCTTCAGAGCCAGCAACATTGCATCTCTGATGAGTCTTCCATGGTCACATTTTCCTCTGATCACTGCCAGAAATGATTCTCTGCTTTTAAAGCCCCATGTGATTAGATTGTGCCCACCTGGCTGATCCAGGATTCTCTCCATGTTAGTTTCCCCATTTTAGATGCTTTGTCTTCATCCCATCTGCAAGTCCCTTTTGCCATGTAAAGGAGCCCATTCATAGCTCCCGAGGCATCAAATGTGGACATCTTTGGAGAGTGATTATTCTGCTGACCACAGTGTCTGAGGGAGTGAGCGCATGGAGACCCCTTGGATTTAGTCAGGGGATGCCAGCCTGGTGTCGTGTGGCTTTTTGAGTCCATCATCTGGGGACTTAACCTGAATCAGGAGAAAGAAGTCCAGGCAAAGGTTCATTCTGGCATGATGCACTTCCCGCTTGAAGGGAGATTCCACCATTCCCATTGTCTCTTCTTTGGGAAACTGGAATCCTAGACATTGTTGCCGCCTTGCAGCATTTAGATACTGGCAGCAGAGGCAGCACCTGTCTCCAGGTGCATCATGGTTTGACCAGGGAGGCAGAAGCACTGTAGATGACATGGAAAGGGGGACTTGTTATGAGGATTAGACCTGACATCACGGTGAGAGCTGGTGAAAACGCCTGTGGAAGGCTTTGCCGCTGTGTCCGATGATGGACCTGCAGTTGACACAGGCCAGCAGGCAGCAGTCAGAAAGAACAGCAGGATGTGAAGCAGGGGAAGCCAGAGCCAGCTGCCACTCATGGGGACAAATGGCACCCCTCTTTTGCCTCTCGCTGCCTGCAAATCTGTCACATGAGTGATACACAAAGCTGCCGTTCTTTGCCACAGAGCCCTACATGATTCTTCCTGGCCGGGACCTAGGGAAATGGAAAGAGGGGATGTGATGGGAGCTGTCAGAGCTGTGGCCTAAAAGGTGGAGTAGCAGCAGGGGGGACGTGCACACACTGTAGCAGCCCTGATGCCCTCTGCCCGCAGCCCTCAGAGTTTAGCTCTGTGCTTCACTTGCACCAGCCAGGCATCCTGCAGATGTCTCCATGGACTGCCTCAACCTGCAACCAAGCAGGGAAGGAAATCCTGGGAAGCACAGCTGCAGTTCAGCTGGAGTGACACAGTACAAACCTACCACTCCAGGTCTTATATGAGGTGGTTTCTTTCCCTTCCTGCATACTGCAAACCTTTGATTTTGGATTTCCTCTTTGGGAGTCAGGTGTCTTGGTCCAGTGTCCCATGAGTGTGTTCTGTCCCGTAACAAGCCTTCCACTGTCTTATGGTTTGTTAGCAGCTTTTCCTCAATCCTATGGTGCAACAGTGATTTTTCTGCTTTTTATGATGGAATTGATTTGCTCCCTTGGCCCTACGAAGATTGCAAAATCACCCTCAACAGACTCCTGTTAAAGCTGCTCTTGCCATTGTGGGAACCTGCTGCACCTTCCAGCCCGGACCTCTGCTGTGTGCACTGCAGGCCACTGTCTCTGCTTGCTCCTGCTCTGGGCCCTGAGAAATGCATTTTTCTAGCACTTCTTTTTACTGCTGGGGTGGGATGTCCTTCTGTGATTCATTTTCCTCTGCTTTCCTTCTGCAGATCTCAGGAAGGCTCAGTTCTCTTGAACCTGCTTCCTAAGTTGGACACTTTGCTTTTTAGCATGTGGAAGTGTAGCAGTGTTTGCTGAAATTGCATCCTGCCTGCCTTTTACTTTTCCTTTGTTCTTGAACCTGAAAGCATTGCACTAGAGGCAATACGCTTTTCCACCATTCTCTTCTAGATTCTCAAACAGGAGTTGGCAAGCTTTTTCAGTAAAAGGACAAATAGAAAATATTTTAGCTTGTAGGCCCTAGGTCTCTGTTACAACTTCTCAACTCTACCTGTGCTGGATGAAAGAATCATAGATAATACATCAACAAATGTGTATGGCTGTGTATTAAACTGTATTTATGCAAGCAGGTAGCTCAGGCCATAGTTTATAGAACCTTCTATTGCATACTGTCTTATGCAACCAAGTTCTAACGGAATAAAAAAGGAGGCCACATTATCACCTCATTACTGCCAGGGGTTGGGTTGGAGGCCAGACTACAGGCTTTTTAGCCAGACTGGTTTGCTCACACAGAATGCCAGAATTAGGTAGACTTATCTATCATGGCACAGGCAGCCGTTGGGCCAGGGCAGCTTCCCTTCTCCTCTACCAGCCACTAGGGCACATCTCATGGAGACCAGGGGAAGCAGAGTTCCTCATGGCCTTTCATGCCAAAGTGGAAGAAGCTCAGAGCTGGGCCAAGCCCTGCACACTCACTAGTGCCTTGGACAAGTTCCTCTCTCTCTCAGGGGAAGAGCAAGTGAGGAGCTGGGAGAGTCCAGTGTTACAGTAATTGTGCTCCATTCGCAGTAAGAAAACATCAGGCCTGGGGAAGAATCCTTCCCGATACATTGCTATTAATTCTGATGGATCAATGATGGGGAGAGGAGGTAAGTATTTGGTCTACCTTTTGATGGCAAGTCGTCTCCTAACCAGCTTTGTGTCTCGTGCATTCTCTGCTGAGACATTGCCTGTTCTTGTCTCCTGTCATTTTGACCATTTTAGGATTATCTCTTCACAGAGGCGAGCCCAAATCATATGCACCGGCAGAGGGCAAAAACTTACAACCCTCAGCACTGTTCTGATTCCTAATTGCTTCCCCAAACAGACTGACTATAATCCAATTAGGAAATCCACATCTTTAACTTTCGGCATGCTCCACCCTTAGTCCTAGAGACAGAAGCCTTTCTGTAGACTGTGGATCTCGTTCCCTCATTCATTAAACAGATTGCTGTTGAGTGCCTACTATAGTTGACCTTTGAACAACCCAAGAGTTAGGGAGGCTGACAACCCCTAGAGCTGAAAATTTGCATACAATTTGGCTCCCCAAAACTTAATTACTAATAGTTTACTGTTGACCGGACACCTTACCAGCAACATAAAAAGTCAATTAACATATATTTTATGTACATATTATATACTCTCTTCTTACGACAATGTAAGCTAAAGAAAAGAAAACGTTATTAAGAAAATTATAAGGAAGAGAAAATATGTATGCACTTTATTAAGAGTGGATCCTCATAAGGTCTTTATTCTCATCATCTTTGCATTGAGTAGGCTGAGGAGGAGGAAGCAGAGAGGTTGGTCTTGCTGTCTACGGGTGGCAGAAGTGGAAGAAAATCTGTGTATAAGTGTACCTGCACAGTTCAAACCATGTTGTTCAGAGTCAAATGTATATGGAAGTGAAGTTTAGGTGCTTGGGATACAAGCACCTTCTAGCCATAGACCAGCCTTCCTTATGTTATGGCTTTCTTCCTAATGGTCAAGATCATGGCACCTGTTTTTCAAGGAGCCAGATGGAGGAAGGGAGAAAAAAAGGAGCACCATTGAGAAGAGTCTTGGTATTTCCATTGATTCGTATGTAAAGGAGTGAACTATGTCAAGACAATACGTGAAATTTCATAATCTATTAACAAAACCGTTGTGGGCTGTTAGAAGCTTAGAACTCATAGACCTGCCCTCCTAAAGCTTGTGTTGTAGTGGACAAGTCAGACAATAAACTGAGACAAATAAATCTGTGACAAGTGCTGTGGAGAAAAACCAAGCAGGCTAAGGAGATTAGAAAGGGTTGGAAATTTACTACTTAGAATGAAGTCTGAAGAAAGGAAAATCCCCAGATAATGATCTGTTAAACTAGAGAAGTTTTGTTTCCCATACGTGAAATCTGCAGGTAAGTGTTCCATGGTGATAACGCAGCTCTATCCCATAGAGTCTTCAGAAACCCTTC
The DNA here is from genome assembly GCF_003255815.1 of Theropithecus gelada. Taxonomy (NCBI): domain Eukaryota; kingdom Metazoa; phylum Chordata; class Mammalia; order Primates; family Cercopithecidae; genus Theropithecus; species Theropithecus gelada. The sequence continues at coordinate 10,927,758 of NC_037673.1, read as the reverse complement.
TAGCCATATGGCTTCTTCCAGCCATAGCTCTCCCTTCCTTATAGGATGGCTCTCTTACCAGTGACCAGGATGGTGGCACCAATGTCTCAGTGAATAAGATATTTCCATATACAGTATTTGTTTTCATTTTTAAATTTTATTTAAAGTTCTGGGGTACATGTACAGGATGTGCAGTTTGTTAAACAGGTAAACGTGTGCCATGGTGGCTTGCTGCACCTATCAACCCATCATTTAGGTATTAAGCCCAGCATGCATTAGCTATTTTTCCTGATGCTCTCCCTCCCCCAACTCCCTGACGGGCCCCGGTGTGGGTTGTTCCCCTCCCTGTGTCCGTGTGCTCCCATTGTTCAGCTCCTACTTTTAAGTTAAGTGAGAACATGCAGTGTTTGGTTTTCTGTTCTTGTGTTAGTTTGCTGGGGATTAATGGCTTCCAGCTCCATCCATGTTTCTGCAAAGACATGATCTCACTCCTTTTTATGTCTGTATAGTATTCTATGGTATATATATACACCACATTTTTTTATCCAGTCTATCACTGATGGGCATTTGAGTTGATTTCATGTCTTTGCTATTGTGAATAGTACTGCAATGAACATACTTGTGGATGTATCTTTATAATACAATGATTTTTATTCCTTTGGGTATGTACTTAGTAATGGGATTGCTGGATCAAATGGTATTTCTGGTTCCAGGTCTTCGAGGAATCACCACACTGTCTTCCACAATGGTTGAACTTGTAAATTACTTTTTAATAATCACCATTCTAACTGGTATGAAAAGGTATCTCATTGTGGTTTTGATGTGCATTTCTCTAGTGATCAATGATGTTGAGCTTTTTTTCATACATTTGTTGACTGCATGAGTGTCTTCTTTTGAGAAGTGTCTGTTCATGTCCTTTGCCCACTTTTTAATGGGGTTAGTTTTTTTCTTATAAATGTGTTTATGTTTTTTTGTAAACTCTGGATACTAGACCTTTGTAGATGGATAGATTGCATAAATTTTCTCCCATTCTATAGGTTGCCTGTTCACTCTGATGATAGCTTCTTTTGCTATGCATGAGCTCTTTAGTTTAATTAGATCCCATTTGTCAATTTTTTCTTTTGTGGCAATTACTTTTGATGTTTTCGTCATGAAATCTTTGACCGTGCCTGTGTCCTGAATGGTATTGCCTAGGTTTTCTTCTAGGGTTTTTATAGTTTTGGGTTTTACATTTAAGTCTTTAATCCATCCTGAGTTAATTTTTGTATAAGGTGTAAGGAAGGGGTCCAGTTTTAATTTTTTGCATATGTCTAGCCAGTTCTCCAAGCACCATTTGTTAAATAGGGAATCCTTTCCCCATTGCTTGTTTTTGTCAGGTATGTCAAAGATCAGATGGATGTGGACGTGCAGTCTTATTTCTGAGTTATTTATTCTGTCCCATTTGTCTATGTTTGTCATAAATCGTCTTTTTAAGGGAGCTGTAGTTACTTGTGCTATGTTAAGGTTAGACTGCTAACATTTATATCTGGGTAAGTCAAGCTTATATCCCTTTTTTATTACCTGTGTCACAGAGTAGGACATTGCAGATGCCCCTAGAGCCAATATGTCACATTATTTCCTGTGTTTTACATTCTTATTGTTGTCCAATGTGCCTAACCTGAGAATCCAGGTATTCTCTGCATTTATTTCTTGTAGACCAAGAAGAGAGAAACGAACATTTCTGAACACCCGCACTTACCAGTCATAGTGCTAGTACCTTCCTGTCTATCATTGCCTTGAATGCTCCTGAGGTCCTGTGAGGTTGGATGCAAGGGGCATGCTGAAAGTCACAGCTCGTCTATGGTACTTTTGCAGTCCTTGATTTCCAAAGCCAGTCTGCTTTACAGCAGTGATTTTCCAGTTTATCCAATCGTAAGAGTTTCTTTGGGGCCACTTGATAAAACAATACATATTTCTGGATCCTAAATTTCCATGATAATAGCCTGGGAATCCACACATTTAGCAGTACCCTTTTGTGGTTCTTAGGATCATGCATGTTTGAGAAACACCACTTTCTACTTTCACAAGACCAACAATTACAGCGGACAGCAGAGGGGTGGAGGATTAGGAGACACGGATGTGTTTTGAGAGATGCCAAAATAATTTGATGCTAATAGTAACTACATTATCCAATGAAAATATATGGCCCATTTATCACTTTTCTCAAATTAGAATGAATGCATTTCAAATTAGAATGAGGTTACCTGATATTACAGTGTGCTTCCTCAAGTGAGAGAGAAAATAAGTGGAATCGCTTCTACCGGATATAGAAGAAATTGCCTGTACCGCCCCCTGACTTACAGCCAGCAGTAAGCAACTGTTGCCGATGGCAGTGTTAACTGGGGTGGAGCTTGCAAATATTATAGTCCTTTACTTCCCTACGAAACCTTTGAAGAGATTACAGTACTGTAATGTATTAATTACAGTAATATTGTAATTAATATTACTGTATTTTGAAGTGCCATCAGAACCTTCTGTACACCGATCAGCAGGTGTTTCGTGAGCATGCTCCATTTCACGTACTGCAGCGGTAAAATGTTGGATGTTGTTGAACCCCGTCTGAAGTTGCCTTCAGTTTTCACCTCCAGGATCATTAGGGCTGGTGACGTGAGATGTATCTGTGCTTATCTCTAATTACATTTCAGAGCATGCCAAAATTGTATAAGGGCTTAAAGGAAAGTTTTTCTGGGTCTTTGCGTCTTGTTTTGTATTTGCCAAGATTGAAATGTACAGCTCATTTCCACTTGTTAGGTCTGACAATGCATAACTGATTTGTGGCTTTACTTTGCAACTCACGAGTTACAAGTTAATTAGAAACACTTTTCCCTAATTATATTTGAGAGTTTGCTCTATTTGCTCTACAATTATCACAAAAATTACATTAACTAGTGTTAACGAACACAACGTAGCAATCCCCACTGGATCCTGGAGAAGAGCACCAAATCACAGAATGTCTACATCCCTTGCCCAACACCTGGTTTCCTTTCCAACAGATGTTTTGGTTTGCCATTCCTGAAGACACCTTTGAAATAAACCTCCTTTCTGGTTGTCCCTTCGAGGATGAAACTCAGCCTAGTGGAGGAGAAGCTTCAGTTTTGCACATGCAAAACTCTTTTCACTTAGCGACTCACTCTTCCTTAATGACGGATGTTGTCTTTGCCGTCACGGCAGCTGTGTACATCAACTGTGTGCCCTCCCCAGGGAATGCCCAGAAGAAGAATCTCTGTGAAGTGGTTTCCTAAAATAGGAGCCTTTATCATGAGACCTGCAATCCCGGGGAAGTCAGGAAATGGGACGGCTTAGAAGGTGACCTTCTTGTTTTCCTTCTTTCTTCACCTGTTCACAATAGATATCTGAGCAACACTACAAGGTTGCTCAGTCAAGGTAGACGAGAGCCTGTGAAAATGATGCAGATGCGAGCTCTGTTCTCTAGGAGCAGTCCATCGAGTTAGGGAGAGGGAGATGGAGAACTGTTCTACAAAATAAGCATGGAGAGTGGGCCGGAGGAGCTTAAGGGAGGAAAGAGAAACTTCAGTTGAAGAGATCAAGGAAGGCTTTATAAAGAAAGCAACATTTGAAATGGGTTTTAAAGATGTATATGGGTTTGGCTTGCGGCAATGGGAGCAGGAGAATAAAACATGAGCCACGAAGGTTGCAGGGCAAACTCTCCCATGCATGCTCCTTTAGTAAGAACGGATTGAGAATTGAGTCATTCGTGTGCATGCAGGGGTGGGCATGTTTGTTCTTGCACGCCTGCTCAGACTCAGGCACAAGCACTCCTGCACAAAGCAGCTTCCTTCTGCATATCCGCTTGCGACTCTTCTTGCATTGAGTCCTAGTGCTGTCGGCTTCAAACAGTCTGGTCTTCTTCTTCCATCCATATTTGCCTTTTAATCTATGATTCTTCTAGAAGTTAAGGGCCTTTAGGTGGAAGGAATAATGAGGAACATACTTGATATGTTTCTACATAACTTGATTCACTTCACACAAAAATTGCTAGGGGCACACCCGGAGTCAGCTGTGTCCTCACTGATGAGAAAAAACAATTCCACAGACTATTAATTCACAATAGTGAACAAGGATTATTCTACTGTGCAAATGACAGTCAGCCAACTTAAAAGTTAGGACATAATTTCAAGCAATTTAAAAACCATGGAACCTTGAGCATAAAAGTATTCAGTACTTCAAGTACAGCAGTCTATAGCAAGCACAGTTAGCACTTAAAATTATGATACATATTAGTTAAAAGAGCCACTTGCCCTACATATTATTTGGCTTTCATGCATGTTGTATTTTTTTTTTAGAGAAAATGGATTTTAATTCATAAGTGCAATTCTGTTTTCAAGTGGCACACCTGCTCTGTTCACAAATATATTTTCTGAGGCTTATCTGTGCAGTTAATTAAAAGCAAACATGAACATGCGCTCTTATCTGGTTTCCAGATATACTTAACAGTGAACCACATTTGCATTCGCAGGTATCAGTAGAAAAAAGGCTCCTTCCATTTCTCACATTTTATGTCAAGTGATTCTTTTTAGATTAGAAAGAACTGTCCTCCATCCTTTATTCTTTAAAATTCTTCCCCTCCATCGTTAGTGAGAGGCAGTAATATGCATGGATATCTAAGGCTGCTAAATACTGATTTCACAGCATTAAGAAACACTTTTATTAACAAAAAGAAATGTTGGACATTAACTTTAGCAGTTTTTGTTTTGTTTCTGTCTTTGCCTTTTAAGTGAGTTTGCAGTTTTGAAGCAGATGTTTAATTTTATATTGGTTCTATGGATGCTCATGGTAATGAAAGAAAAGAGTTTGAGAGAAAGAGAAAGAGAGAGAGACAGCATGAGCGAGCAAGAAAGAGAGAGAGTACACAAAACTGGATCTAGGCCAGGTGCGGTGGCTCATGCCTGTAATCCCAGCACTTTGGGAGGCCGAGGCAATTGGATCATTTGAGGTCAGGAGTTCGAGACCAGCCTGGCCAACATGGTGAAACCCTGTCTGTACTAAAAATACAAAAAATTAGCCAGGCATAGTGGCAGGCACCTGTAATCCCAGCTACTCGGGAGACTGAGGCAGGAAAATCACTTGAACCCAGGAGGCAGAGGTTGCATTGAGCTGAGATCGTACCACTGCACTCTAGCCTGGGCAACAAGAGCAAAACTTGGTCTCAAAAAAAGAAAACAAAACTAAATTGATTTGCTCTTTGGCAGTGGGACCTTAGCTGCTGGGTATCTTTCCCAGCTAGCTGGAGAGTGGTGATGCCATCCTCTCTACTTTTAATCTTGGGGTATTTTCTGATATGTGTAATCACTTACGCACACCCAATCACATGCATCCTTTATTAAGGACATGTATGGGTGGAGGGGCATGTTAATATGCCTTACTTTCCATGCCTTTTTCGGGAGACTTCCTAAGGCTTTGTTAAATTAACAGGAGATAGAAATTTGTATTTAACACACAGTTGTGGTTATGAGATGAACATGGATCATTTAGAATTTTCAAGCAGTCTATCAATTTAATAATTTTCTGCAAAACTGCCCTTGCTATTAACTTAGTTATCGAAGTGTGTAAACACAGATGTGAAATTTTATTGTCATGTATAAACTTCACATTGAGCATGGCTAGGTATTTATAATTTGAATCTAATGAAAATGGGATTGAAAAGAAAGATCACGTGATCTCAGAAGGGCAACTCTCCCAAAAGCAAACACTAAGTCTGATTAGATAAGCCACATGCTTAGTGAATGGAAAGGAATCTCTAAAATTTGCTGATCAACCTCCAAATACCAGGATCTTACTAAAATTCCCTTTACCTCCAGGGGGCTCCCTCACCATCTCTAGGTAGCTTTGCTAAAGCTGCCATTAGGGCTGCAATGTAATGAAACACAATCTGAGTTGCTATGGAAACAGCTATATATATGCAAATTACCTTTTAAAAAATCATTAGGCCACAGAAAGTCTGTCAGTCATGAAATTTGCAAGGACAACAGCCCACAGCTACCCTTGGCATTGCTTCTCCCCATTGGCTGTCCCCAGTTTCTTTTGCTGTATCTCTTTTATACAAAGATAGCATTACCCAATCCTTCGGGGACATGGCCAGTAGTAAGAGTTGCAGGTGGGAAGTTGAGGGCAGTCACCTGCAATTAAGAGTTTTGAAGCCACTGTGGGCGGTGGAAAAGCTACCTAGACATGGATGGGGGAAGAGAGAGGTTGAAGTTGAGGTAAATTTACTTAAAACCAACGGTCTCACATCCATCCCTCTCCTCCAAAAACTAAGTCACTAACTTTACTTGCACACAAAGATATGTATACACAGGTGTGCACACTCTTAGATGTGCACACCAAGGTGGGTGCATGCAAACATGCCTGTGCAATGTAGGCACACCCACACAGACCAGCACATGCAGGCATGAACATACATGCCCAGGTATGTGCATGCACACACTACACACATACACATCACACACACATACCACACACACTACACACATACACACCACACACACATACCACACACTACACACATACACATACACACCCACACACATACCCCCCCACACATACAACACACAGACCATACACAACAATACACACATACACACCCACACACATACCCCCCCACACACACACCACACAGACCACACACACACTACACACATACACACCCACACACATACCCCACACACACACACCACACACCACACCCACACACACCTCACCCACACACCACTCACACACACCTACACACCCACACACACCCCACACATACCAACACACCACACACACACCCACACAGCACACACACACCCCCACACACACCACACACAACCCCCCACACATGCCACACATATACGCCTACACACACGCCACATACACATCACAGACACCACACACACCCACACACCACACATACACCACACACACCACACACACACCACATACCCCCACATACATACCACACACATACCACACACACACACCACACGCACACACACACACCACACGTACATCACACACCACACAGACACACACACACACACACGAGGGCTCCTGGATTTTCGGCCCTCACACAGCTCCCCCTGCCATCCTGCTCTACCAGACGCAGTCCCACACTGGAAGCACTACTATCTCCGACTTCTTTGTGTATCTGTTCTATCCACTGGGCTTGGCAGAAGCTTCCACAGTGCTTTTAGAGCTTACAGTTCTCCGGGCTGGTCACGGTGGCTCCCCGGGACGTGGCCTGTGCTGCTCTGCTGGTTGTCACCATCTCACCTGCTGCTCCCCGGGCAAAGTGGCCCCACAGGTGTCTGCCCTGAGCCCCCAGGAGACTATAGCTATGAGGTAGTAGGTAAACCAGAGAGAAAAAATGGCTCACTGCCCTTTGCATTACGATTTGTACTAGAATCCCTGAAGAACACTTCTTATGCCCCAGGCATTATAGAAAGAGCTTTTACCACCTTAGCCTCTTTCCTGGGAATTGAGATGTGCCTCTCTGTTGCGAGTCAAATAATGGCTCCCACTCCAGTCCTTGGGTCCACCCTCCCCGCCACTGCACCCTGCACATGGTACCCGCTGGCTGGTTTACATTCACATCAGTTCCCTCCTAGGAGCTTTTCCTGCCCCACCAATCAGCCTCTGCCCAGCCTGCCTGACCTGCCCAAACACATCCCAGACCTCAAGTGCACACCCTTGGTTCTTCCCCAGAACCTCTGGGATCACATACTAGTAGACTCTGTCAGCTCCACATCCTCAGGCAACCGGGAGTGCTCAGCCCTGTCTGAACTCTGCAAAGGTCAGAGACATCAACTCAGATGGGAGCCGGCATCCCTGCTACATGGGAATTCTTTATAGGAGTTGCCAGTTGGCATCATTAGGAGTGATGTATTTCAGTTTGGTTCTCTAAAGAGCCAGGTCACATTTTCACTGTTTTCTACAAGGTAGCAGGAGCTAGAGAGTGTTGCTCAGCTAAGTCCTAGGGCAAATATGGAAAAGGGATCAGTGTTACAGGCCCTGTCCCCAGCAGGATAGGTGAGGTCCTTCTTCACCCTACATCCTGCCTTGGAGGTCAGGGACATGAACAGAGGAGCCCATCTACTTGCAGGGACTGTGATGCTGAGATTCTGCAATATGTGAGGCACATAAGCCTTGCTTGTGCTTTCAGTGTATGAAACTTAAAAGCGAGTTCTCACTCAATTGCTGTTACCTTTCTTTCTTTAAATGCTTTAATTATTAATCTAGGATTCTGCTTCCAAAATAACGTATTACATTTAAGGCCACATGACCCTTGTATTAGTCTGTTTTCACACTGCTATAAAGAACTTCCTGAGACTGGGTAATTGATAAAGGTAAGAGATTTAGTTAACTCACAGTTCCACATGGCTGGGTAGTCCTCAGGAAACTTACACTCATAGCAGAAGGCCAAGAGGAAGCATGGTGGAGGAGAGAGAGAGAGTGATAGGGGGAAGTGCCCCACTTTAAAACCATCACATCTCAAGAGAATTCACTCACTATCACAAGAACAGCATAGGGAAACCGCCCCCCATGATCCAATCACCTCTTACCAGGTCCCTCCCTCAACACATGGGGATTACAATTTGAGATGAGATTTGGGTGGGGACACAGAGCAAACCATATCAACCCTACTTTTATTGCTAGTTACAGAATTAGTGCCCTAGCCTCAGCAATCCCTCAGTGAAGGTCATTACCGTGAGTTATTTCTTCAATGAGCAGAGCCCTTAGTTTATTATTTGCAGCAAATAAAAAGTGTGTCATTGTTATCCCCATGTTAGGATGAGAAGGAAATATTAAAAGCTTAATGTAATAAGTACCAAACCAAAAGTTCTTCCATGTTTATACAGCATCATTTTGGAATATAAATATCTGCTTTCTCCAAACCAGTTACATATTTTTAAAATATTATATAATATCCAGGGTTATCTATTCTGAGAGTAATTTAAGCCTTTAATAACACGATTGAGGTGTCAATAGGTCCTCAGCCCTCAGATTTACTAACTTTTAGAAGTGGAGGTCAGAATATGATTTTTTAAAACCACATCTCTTATAACAAATATATCTCCTATCTCCTTTGTGAAGATAACTAAAAATGGAGACATTATAGAATGTCAGGGTTAGGTATAGATAAATATATATATACACACATAAATATATATATTTTATATATCATAAATATATATATTATAATATATATATTATATATATTTATTATTATATTATATATTTTTTTATATATATATATATTTAGTCTGGGCATGGTGGCTCATGCCTGTAATCCCAGCACTTTGGGAGGCCAAGGCGGGTGGATCATCTGAGGTCAGGAGTTCAAGATAAATATGTATCTTTAAAGGCATGGTTCATATTTTATATGATAACCTTGTTTTAGGAATATAGTACAGTGCTCTGCCTTATCTTTTGTTTTTTTTTTTTTTTTTTTTGAGATGGAGTCTCGCTCTGTCGCCTGGGCTGGAATGCAGTGGTGCCATCTCGGTTCACTGCAACCTCTGCCTCCCAAGTTCAAGCTATTCTCCTGCCTCACCCTCCCCAGTAGCTGAGACTAGAGGGCACCTCCCACCATGCCCAACTAATTGCTCTGCTCTGTCTTTAAGAATAAATGCCCATGTGATTTGCCTTGAAATGTGTCCATCCAAGAGAATGTAGGCAACTGAGATTGAGAAAATGTAGTCAAGCTATGAAAAATTATCTGCTCATGCTGAACATACCATCTTCATAATTAAGAAACAGTTGTAAAATATATGCACTGTCATCTCAGTGGGATAATTTTAAATAAGAGTTTTCTAGCTATAAGCTATTGTAGTTCCACAGTATCATAAAGATCAGTAGGACATGTGTCTTTCTAAGAGTTAAATTTCAGTATAAGGTGAAGAATGTATTGTATATGTCTTCCTTGTACACTAAATTGGTAATCATCATTACATTCTTTGCCAACTGAAAATGATTCAATGTTGTGAGTGCCTTGAGACTAATTAAGTGTAACAAAAATATTTATATACCATAAATTTCCAATTATATATATATACTTTTTGAAGAGTAAAATTCTGCTAGGCTCTACTGATGTCTTACATCTCAAATTTCCCAGACTTCCGTAACCACCATTTGCCTCATTTTGCTATCATCATCTTCCATTACAAGGCATTGTTAATCATACTCCTCCCACCAGGGCTCATATGACAGATTTTCCATTCAAATTGTATCACCTCTGTCTCTCTGTCACCAACATAACCTATAAGCTCCTTAAGAGTTGAGGCAGGAGAATGGCGTGAACCTGGGAGGCGGAGCTTGCAGTGAGCCGAGATCGCGCCACTGCACTCCAGCCTGGGTAACACAGCGCGAGACTCCGTCTCAAAAAAAAAAAAAAAAAAAAAAAAAAAAAAAAAAAAAAAAAAAAAAAAGAGTTGAGGAAGTTTCATAGTCATGGTTGTTTCCATGATGTTCAACCCAGTATATCATAGGAGTTCAATAAATCCCTCTTGGATTAATTTGGTGGAAGCTATATTCCAATTTTCCCCACACTGAGCTGCGTTCCCGGACTTCAAGACTATTCCTCAACTAGTAACCATTGTTGTGTTCTCCTTTTAACCTACTGAGAAAAAGACTTAGGTCAGTAGCAGACTTATTGGTATTCAATGATGCTCATCCATCTTTGATTTCATAGTAAGACTTGCTTAATGTGTGAGTCGTCATGGGTGACAGTACGTTAACACATCTATAAAGAATACCTGAACGCTATTGCAGGAAAAGAAATGGGCATTGAGAGATCCCATTTCTATCCTAAACAATATAAAACCAGCTTGAATCCTAAGCCAACTTTGTGTCTTCTTCAACTCTTCCTTTTCTATTTATTTGCCTTCACCATCACCACTGCCAGAATATCAGTAGCTACCAGGGGCCAACAAGTATCATCTTATATACATTTCTCTGGTATAAACAACTTGCTATAGTATTTAAATTAATTGATGCATGTTTTCTTGCAATGGAATTGAGGATACTTTTTACCGGACGATATGATTTTATCACAAATCATAATTCACCTAAGGAAATAAATGGCATTGCTATCTAATTATTGCCATACAGAACAACTTAATATCAAAATGACAAAGGTTGTTTTTGCAATGTATTATTCAGAATTTAGATGGATGATATAAATTTCCATGTAATTTGATCCATGTAGTTTAGTAAGAGTATTTTGTAGATATACTTATCTGTGAACAAGACCAAAAAAATAATGTTCCTCAAAATTTCACTTCCCCTAAATATTTTTTTAGTCTCCAGGAAGTGATAGGTAAAAGCTTCTCTTAATAACTTGCAATGCATATATTTTATACGTATATTTCAATTAATTTTTCTATATTAAAAAATTCTAGAATCACAAATAAGCAGTGCCTTAGATTCTAGTGTAGGCCAATACTTTTTTAGCTGTTTTTTGTCCTTTTCTTCTGTTTCAGAACAATAGGTGTCCTGACGATAGACAGTGTTAGGTATCACCATGTTGTAGATACATAGTAAGAAACTAAAAACCAAATGCCTTGAATTTTATCATTGAATATCAGTTTTCCTATCTAGACACCTAGAAACAAAAGCACCAGGATTTCCCTTGAGGGTAAAACACAGAATGTCTAAACCTCACTCTCTTCTTGTATAGTCCCTGCTGAGAACCTGAGTGCACTGGAAGTTGTTGAGGTGAAATAAGGGATGTAATACTCGTGCATCTTTGCAGGAGTTTATAAACTCCCATCTGTTTATAACATTCAATCACAAGATTATGTACCTGGACCTCATTAGCTCAGCTCCCAGAGGAGAGGTTATATTTTAATGTTATTACTCTTACTCTTATTAAGAGTTTCGGTAACAAACTTATATGAAAAACAAATCAGCAGATCCTACAAACTTGGCCTTTTAGATGCTGTCTGTTATGTCATTGGTTGCTAAATCTGTGGAGGATGGGACAAACAGATGGTTGTTGAGTAGGGCAGTGCCATGAATCCCTCCTGTAGGGTAGGAACATTAATCTGAGAGCAATGACATGATAGATTGGAATAAATAGCCAGTTGAGAGAAACAGAAGGGGTGAGAACAGTCAGGTTATGATTGGATTTTTAGCTAGAAATTATGAATCAGTCATGACAGTAGAGCCCAATTGGGATCTCGCTGGATCTTGGGTTCCCATTATTGCAAGTTAGGATAAGGAAACCAGTCTTCACAGAGTAAGGTGGTTTGGAGGAAGAGGTAGAAATTACTAGATAGATCAATAGGATCTCACTCCATGAAGGAATTCATCTTGTTTTCAGCTATATCAGTGCTTACACTCTCAACCTACAAACACAGTAAAATGGATATATTTAGTAAAGTGAGTGGCTAGAGCTTTGTATCCTTACACTAGCAACAGAGACAAGAGTTTGCCATGGAAACAGTGTGTGAATACTAATGTCCATTGTCAACAACGAACATGTCCAGTGGCTACATGTTTTCAAAGCCTTCTTACACATTGGGTTTATAATTGTTAAAGCTTGCTCTCACCAAGACAGAAGACGGGGGAATCATGTTGTGGGAAACAGCAAAGACAAGTGCCCCCTGGATTTTTAAATATGGGATTCATTGTAGGAAACAAATAAATTAAAAGATACTATGAAAAGAAAAATATAGGTGTCAACAGACTAAGGGTCACAAAAAAGACAAGAAAAAGGAAAAATAATTATTGTGGGCATCAATACTAGTTCTGATAACTTCTCAATTCTTTAGCATCTCTACAGCTCTGCAACTTTTAGTAGCTTACTTATGTGTTCATTCCCATGCATGACCCAACTGGGAAATAAAATAACAAAAGATATGAACTGGCATTTCAAAAAACAACATGCAAGCAGCTAATACGCTCATAAGAAGAAGCTTAATTAAAAGGAATGCCCATGGGAAGGAGATGCCATGTCTGCTAGTAGATCTCCGAAGATGAGAATGGTTGCTGGCACCCAGGGGTTGGTGAGGGGGAGCAACACACACTATTGGGTGACAGTGTCAAGAGGGTAATCTTTCTGGAGAGCATTTTGGCAATATACCCCAGTATTTAAAATGTGTATGCTCTACCCAGTGATCCACGTTTTAGGAATTTATACTGAGAGACTATTAAGAAGCATCTTTAAAGCAGATGAGTTAATATATGGAAAGCATTTCAAACACTCTAGTACATAGTAAGAGCCAATGTCAGAAAAAAGAAAGAAAAGAAAAGAAAGAAACAACTTAAATGTCCATCAATACACAATTAGATAAAAATGGACCATCAAATAGAGCATTAACAGGCATTAAAAATTAAGATGTGGCTAGATGTTGATATCAAAATATATCCGTAACATGTGTTGAATGCAAAAGGCAAGTTAACGAACAGCATGCATACTGGGATTCTATTTCTGTGAAGTGTCATGTGAATATGATAAGAATAGAGCGATAAACAAGAGCATGTCTCCCAAATCTCATTATCTCTGGGTGGATTTTATTCTTACTTTATTCTTTATCCCGTTTTAATAGGCTGAAGATTTTTATGTTACCATGTGTATTTTATAATCATAGAAAATAATAACTATTATTTTCATTTAGAAAACTTGAAAATATATACCAAAAACATGCACTTTTTCTAAACCTAAGATCTGATAAAGATTAATTATAATGTAAAATGGAATTTATTTTATACCATATATATCCATACAGAGAAATTACTGTGTGCAAACATAGAAGCAATCTAAAATTTGGTTTGAAATAGACAAGCATAGAAATTCCAGAGTTTTGGCATAACGACTCAGGAAAGTCACCTTCAATTCTCAGGAAACAATGTAGTTTTATACTAACCTTAGGGTTAGTAAATAGATAAACGCATTACGTGTGTTCAGCGTATTCAACAATATCTTGAAAAGCCAGTTTATCAGTTTTGTAATGTTACCTGAAGGAGTAGTGCTGAATGTCACATAGCATTTAAATAAGCAAGATTGTCACATTTTCTAAATTGTTTTCTGAAAATCCTATTACACTTTACATTCCAATCATCATAGAGGCTGCGCCGTCCTGCGTGCTTTGCCACGCTCTGCTGATGTTGCTCCTGCCTTGACTCAGGAAATTCCTAAAATAAGTGATTTTATCCCCTCCTGTCATGTGTTCTGTATATAATCACTGAATACAAGCCATAATGATCTACTGACTAATGCGTTTTTATTTGTTCTCAATCAACCCTCTGATAGTCCTGAAACAGATGCTTTTAAATGAGAACTGTGGCTCAGTATTTTTTACAAATATGCACAATAAAAGAGAAACATTTTCAAATTACTTGTGATATTTAAAACAAAAAAATAAGTCAGCAACTAACAGAAGAAGGTGTCCACTGACATTCAAGAGTAGCAGACCCTCCCAAGATTAACAGTTTGTGCAACTACATTTTTTTACACTGCTTTTTCTTCTTTATGCCAAATTACCTTCACCACCAGACTCTTCAATGCAGGCATGCTTAGGACCAGCCCTGGGCTGATGGTTCTTAATTTGAACCCTTTATTTCTTAACTTCTGTGACTCCATCCAGTCCCGTGCCTTTAAATACCATTTAAATGCTGAGGGCTCTACATTTCTACCTTTGTGCAGCACTCAACTCATGCATCCTGCTGCCTCTTGATAGTGATATCTAATTGGCATCTCAAACATAACACATCCCAAACTGGAGCCCGTGACTTCCCACCAGACCTGTCCTTCTTCCAGTGTTCCTCACCTCTGTGCTCAAGGCCAGGGCATCTCCATCTCCCTGCATCCCCACATCCAGCCAAGCTGCCAGCCAGACAGTGTTACGTCTGAATTATGTCTGACTTGACCACATCCATCTCTGCTGGCCATTTCTCCCTTGGGGTTCTGAAGTGGCCTCCTCGCTTGCCTGCCCACTTCTTTTCACTGCACTTCAGCCTGTTCTCTGCTGCACGCCTCCAGAACGGTGTCTAAAAACCAACCATCCTTTTGGGGTGGCGGAAATGTTTGGGAAGTAGGTGGAGACAATGGCTGCACCTCACTGTGAATGCACTAAACAACTCTGAATTGTGCATGGTAAAGCTATTAACTGTATGTTATGGGAATTTCATCTTAAGTTTTAATAAAAGATTTTTCAAAGCCTAACCTTGTAACTCCAATTGGGAATTTATCTCGTACTTTGTTATTTAATGCTATTGATCCACCAAGAAGGAATGAAACATTATAAAACAAACACAAAAACCCAATTATGACAGTTACCTGCTTAATGATATCCCTCCCACTGCACTTGTTGGATAAAATTGAAACTTCCGATAGTGGCCTCTGAGGCGCTTTTTGGAAAGTGCCTCCTGCACATCAGCTCTCATCAAGGTTCCTGCAGGACATGAAAAGAACACTCAGCCGGGATTCTCTACAGAGTCCAATGCAGGGACTCTTCCAAGGAGTGGGCAGGGCTAGTATATGGGTCTAGAGGGTGGTCAGCAGCTGGTGACTCAGCAGTGGGAAGCAGTAGGAGCAAACACAGTCTCCAGAACTCGGGAAAAGTGGGAGTCATGAAGAGAGGCTGCTCTAGCCACAAGGCTTCCCAGCCGCAGGGGAACAACAGAGGAGTGGACACAACATTCCCCAGCTCTCTCTCCTCCTGCCCTCTGACTGCCTACTTATTCTTCCATTAGCTGAACCCAATCCCAGAGGGCATGGGTACCCGGGAGGTTCGGCACGTGGGCAAAGTTGACATCTTTTATGACAGTGTGAGTCCTGACTGTACACAGTGCTAGGCATTACAGTATTGTAGATATGGAGCTGGTAGGAAGCTGCAAATCAAATGCCTTGAATTTGATCATTGAACATCAGTTTCGCCATCCAGACACTAAAAAACAAAAGCACAGTGATTTCCCTTAGTTCCAAAATATACAATACCTATGTCCCACCCTCTTCCTGGAGTCTTCACTTCAACTGCATAGTCCTTGCTGGAAACCTAGCTGTGGTCACAGGGAGTGAATTCAGTGTCCGTCATACCTCCTCCAACACTGTCTCTCCACACAGACCTTCGTTTTATTTCCAAAGAGGACGTTCTCTCTGCCTAACTGATATTATGAGCTTTGTGATATCTCGGTCTTGGTAGTGCCAAGAAGCTCCACCCTGCATCTTCTCTCAATGTCAACCTTTGTTATTTCCTCCCCAGTGGTGCTCTCCATCCTTAACCACATACCACAGGTGTTTGCTTTCTTGTTTTAGCCTCTATCACCCACTGAAGCTCCTTGAGGCTTGAGACCACTTCTTTCATTTTCCTATCATTGTCTTCCCAGCTCTGCAGAAGAACGGAACCAAAATTGCTGAATGTTTGCGAGATTGAATTCTTTAGTGATTTGCTTGCTCTAAGCCTTGAAACAGTTCTGGACCCAAAGAACATTCTGTCAGCTGAATGGATGGATAATGAGACAAAGGAACAAATAAACGAATGAAGTTGTTCAGTCACGATGAGGCTAAAGTATGAAGATCTCACATAGGAAACTCAGTAGTCACTTTCCTATAGTCATAACTTACAGTTTTTTCCTGTTTCTCAGGAGGAAGTAAGTGAAGGAAGCTGACGTTGGTGAAGTCAGTTAAAGTTACCAGGACTAAGATAAAATAACGCCCAGCCTCAGTGGTCCCTCACTCTGACTACTTTTTAAAAAAATTCTTATGTGGCAGGACCCACCCCAGATCACCTTCCAGATTTTCCAGAGATGAAGCCAGTGCATAGGTATCTTTCTTAATGCCCCCCAGGTGGATCACATGAGAAATATTGTGGTGTAAAAGTAATCGCCATTTTTGTCATTGTTTTTAATTACTTTTGCAGCAACCTAATACTATTCTAGTGTAAGACCACAATTGTCCAAATGTAAGTATCATTTTGTTGTTGAATTTTTTACTCAATTAATATCTTAGGTGGCATCTACTATACAGTTAGGCCCATAGTCTTTAGGATTGTTATCCATCACCCTTTCTTATCTGCAAGGCTTTGCTCACTTTTTCTTGATACCTGAATGTTTTCTCTCATTCTGGCTAATTCTGCTCGTCCTTCATGGGCCAGCTGAAGACCTCCCTCTCCCATAGAACCTTCTGTGATGCTGTCTCATGGTGACTTTTCACTGCCAGAATTTTCATGACACACCACCTCTGACAGTTGATGCACTTTTAGGAACTACAACTCTATAAAGTGTGTTTTATTTTTCCCTGGGCAAGTGTAATTTGGTCTCCCCAAGTGGACTTTTATTAATTTACTATATATTCCTTAGGGTATCTAGCAATGCCTTGTCTCAACAGGTATTCACAAAATATCTGCTGAAAAACTAAAAGGAAGAAGAGAACATGTTTGGAGGAAAATATGCAGTAGTAAATGTTCACATTCAGAATTATAGAAATGAAACTCAGAAATATAAATTTGAGCATGATCAGCAGAAATTATAGATGAGTGTTAATGTTATTATTCAATGATAGCACATTTTCCATGAAAAATAATCTCTTATTAGAATATCTGGAAGAAGCAATATAATTGGAAGTGTGAGAGCCTGTGTTTATACCCCAGCTCTCTCTTTCATTCATTACCTGTCCATGGGAGATTTCTGTAACCACTTTAGTCTTTGGTTTCCTTCACAGATCAGTGCCCCTCTTCTAAGGTTGTGGTCAGGATTTAATTAAATAGTGCATATGATATGGTAATGGCTCAGGAAATGAGGACTCATGATCATTACTGGCATTATTATGACAGAGCAACAGTATCTGATACAGTTTGGCGGTGTCCCCACCCAAATCTCTTCTTGAAGTGTAGGTCCCAGAATCCCCACGTGTCATGGGAGGGACCTGATGGGAGGTAATTGAATCATGGGAGCAGGTTTTTCCCATACTATTCTCATGATAGTGAATAAGTCTCCCAAGATCTGATGGTTTTATAAAGGGCAGTTCCCCTGCGTGTGGTTCTCTTGCCCACCACCATGTAAGATGACCCTTTGCTCCTCCTTCATCTTCTGCCATGATTGTGAGGCCTCCTCAGCCATGTGGAACTGTAAGTCCATTAAACCTCTGTTTTTTTATACATTACCCAGTCTCAGGTATTTCTTCATAGCAGTATGAAAGTAGACTAATACAGTACCAGACAATTTTGATTTAACTAAAAAAAAGATCTAGTCATGAAATTAGTGTGCTGAATAGACGAACAATTGGGTTTTTTAATTACCCCAAATCTCAATCTGATGTTTCTTCCATGCTTCCCACAGAAGGTTGTAGCTGTGTGTGTGTGTGTCTGTTTTAGTAGAGGTCAGCAGAATTAAATGCTTGCAAGAAAAATTAGTTGTAAAAGTAGTTTCAATGCTGAAAGTTCTTTTTAATTAACTACAGTTAATCCTTACATAATGTATATATACTTCAAATATCATGTTGTATAAAGATACATACATACAATTTTATCCATCAATTAAAAACATATAAAACTGAATGTTCTTCCTTCTGTGAACTCAAATGCCTTTCTTTAAATTTCTCAAGCTACATTACCTGGGGCAAAAAGGGAACTGGCAAAAGATGAAAAGCAGAACATTCTCCTGTGTTCATGTATTCTGCTTCAAAGGATAGCACGCCACATCACTTTCCTCCCATTTCAAATAGCAAATTTATGTGTCTGACATTTGTCTGATTGTTCATATGCATCACAGTCAGACTCTTATCTGACCTTCATTTTCCCCAAAAGTTGAATGACTTTGACAGGTAACTCAACTTCTCTGTGTCTCAATTTCCTCATCTGTAAAATGGACTTGGTTGAAGGTTTGCATGAGTTAATACATGCAAGGTGATTAACAGAAACCCTAGTGCATGACAAGAACTCAAAGATGTTAGATATTTTTGGCTACGATTTGTGTTGTGTTTTTTTCCAATTATGGTCTTGTTTTGGGCATGTAGTTCAGCGATGCTCTGTGGAAAAGCTGTCGCTCTTTTTATTCTGCCACCATATCTTCATCAAGGTTGCTTTGCTTCTCTTTGAAAGCCATGGAACCCAAGGGTGCCCTTTAAAGTGGGCCCAGTGCAGAACAGTGTCTCCAATCCAGGGATTCTTGGGTAAGCAAGCTCCCACAAATTCAATTAGAGCCTTTTACATCAACAGGACCTATGAGGTAGATGTGCTACCTATAGTATAAAAAAGGAAACCCCAAGGCAATAGCCATCTCTGTCTTTGTAAGAGGTTATATATGCCTGCTCACTCGAGACCCAGAGAGTTTGGAATGACAGCTAGGGGCCTTGCCAAGATGTGCGCTGGCTGTGTAACTTCTGGGTTATGGTACTTAATGGAACTGTAAACAACTCAATACCCTTTGTTCCATGACTTTATGGATAATGGTGATGACTTTACGGATAATGGATCCCCTGAATATTCAAGAATTTGCCAGACTCCGTTTTTACCAAAGATGGCATTAGCCATCCACCCATTTTCAGTAATTTATATGGTTTGTCAGCTGTCAGATCCCCAAAGACTACTGTAAAATCCCAACTCAGCAAAGTTGGGTTTGTTAGACTTACTGCAGTAAGTATCCTCCCTCATGGCAGTGGGTCTAAAATCCTCCCTAGAAAGAGTCTTAGTGTCAAAGGGAAAATGAAGGCAGGGTGTTTATAAGGCTGTAGGTCCTTGACTGGGAGATTTTAAGGTGAGTATTGCAAGGTGGGGAACCACTGGGGTTAGGCAGAGTTTTGACTAGTAGCACAGTGAAGGGAGGGCCTTGAAATGGGTCATGATGAGCAAACTGTTACTCTTGATTAGCTAGTTCTCTAGTTCACAGCCTAAAAATTCGTATTTCCTAGAGCAAGCACTTAAATTATTTTTGATCAGTCTCAGCATGGCCTAACACAAGGATAGGAAAATATATCTGTCCCAGTATCATTTAACCCAGGGCCAAAAATTACGGTGATTTCACCCCCTGCCTTTACTTTCTTTTAATCCGATAGTGGGGGTATTTTGTCTTTAAATCTCTGTCTCTCACTTTCTCTCTCTCCTCTTCCTCATTATGCTATTTATTGAAAAGTCAAACTTAAGTTACTTTATTTAATGTATGTAATTTAGGGCACCAAACTATCAAGAAACAAAACAAAGTGTAAGAAATCATTTTATCAACACATAGAAGAATATGACAGCTGTCAGATAAAAGAGTATGATCTTTAACTGTCATAACTTTTAGGAAAAGAGTTCCAGGACCACTTTCCAGAGATTGTAGAACTCGGCCTTGGTGCTTTGGTAACCTCTTTTCAAAGTTCTGGCACACCCAAGGTCATTGAGGAAGGCTATAGTTCTAAGCAAAACTAATTTTGTATTCCTAACTGTTGGTCTCTTGGGGATTGAGAAATATGAAATTCTATGGTTCATTTATAAAATGCTGTGATCAAAGATGAACCCATGACTTTCGCAGATGGCTACTACCAGACATTGACATACAAATTATTTTCAATTATCATTACTTTAAAAAATTACTGTGCGGAGAGCTTTCTACTTCTTGTAGTATCTGCATTGCCAGTTGCAGACAGGCATCCAGTTTGGGACAGGCATCATTTTCTAACATTAATAGAGCCTGATCTGTTGTGCCTTTTTGGTAAACGTTTAATAGAAGAATTCTAAAGAAACTAGGATATGCATACTCTATTTTGGAATGAAAAGAGAAATCATAGATACATCTGAGTTTTGATTATTTTTGTTTTTAAAAAATCAGTCAATTATAATCTTTTGTCTGTAACATTACCTAATTTTAGGTAGAATTAATTCAGGCTCTGAAAACAAAAGTGAAGGTTATTTTTTAAACTAATCAAAAATTTAGGTGAGGTTCAGGCATAGTGGCTCCTGCCTGTAATCCTAGCACTTTGGGAGGCTGAGGCTGGAGGGTCACTTGAGTCCAGGAATTCTAGACCAGGCTGGGTAACATAGTGAGACCTTGTCTCTACAAAAAAAAAAAAAAAAAAAAAAAAGAAGTCAGGTATGGTGGCACGTGCATGAAGTCCTAGCTACTGAAGTGCAGAGGTTGGGGGATCACTTGAGCTCAGGAGGTTGAGGCTGCAGTGAGCCATGATCATGCCACTCCTCTCTAGCCTGGGCAACAGAAAAATTTTTTTTTTTCTGTCTGAAAAAAAAAATGAATATGGCTTCTGGCTTCTTGCCATCTAAATGTTTATCATCTTGATCTAAACTTTTAATGTATGCTTCTGGTACTGAAATTTGAACATCAGAAAGTTGCTGGCATCAGTTTTGGCTTAGAATGAGACAGTACCTTAGTATTGATGGCTGTATCTTATAATAAAATTGTTTAAAAATCTGCGGATTTAAAACATTGCATGGAGACCCAGGTAAATTTAGTCAGTTTAAGCCAGAATCTGCCTTGTATGCAACAGCCAAGATCTGAATTACTTTCAAATATCAAGGACAACTCATTCTTCATCCATTCTGGGGCTAAATAAATTTTGTATGTATTTTGAAAATGAGCAAGAATAATTCTACTTACTGCTCAGTATTTGTGCTTAAGTGATTATCTTTTAAAAATTCTGTATTTGGACCTGAAGCATTATGTGGCAATTGTAGAATTTGAGAGTTTACAGCTATGGACCATGGCACTCCAATTTTCCCTCTTCGTCTCCCACACCTATCAGCCTCAGAGGCCCTTTCTTCCCATTGCTGGCTCTGTGAGACTCAGCCTAGAATGATGATTCAGCCTGTTGAAATTCTAAAAGGATCAACCTTTGTGTAATCCCCACTGCAAAGGCCATAGCAGGTTCCTCTTCTGGAATATTAAGGAGGAAAATGTAGAGGTGATTTGTTCTGGTCAACCAACCCCTGGGACTCCTACAAGAAGCCTTGGCCTAAGGAGCTGTTATTAGAGCAACATTTGGTAAACTCTATCTAACATTGACTCAAGATAAACGCTTTAATTTTTTAAAAGCATTCAGTGAGTGTGGTATGTGAATCTTTTCCATCTAGGAGGACTCTCAAAATGATCTCAATTAGCAGCCACTCCTGAGGGTTATTGCTTCTCGGGGCCATATTGAGAGTTTACACACATCCAAATACTCATTTATATGGCAGATGCACACACACAATAGTATAACAGGACTTCAGGGTGTTCTGGGCCTCTATATTTCAATCATTCAATCTCCACACACTAGGGACTCAAAGTGTGAATGGGTGGGGGTGGAGGAGGTAGTAGTGAGGGCCCCTAATCATAATCAGATTTTACCCCTCCCCACACACTTCCACCCTCAACCACACCCAGCTATTTTTTTTTTTTTTTTAAATTTTTGTATTTTTAGTAAAGACTGGGTTTCACCGTGTTAGCCAGGATGGTCTCGATCTCCTGACCTCGTGATCCGCCCATCTCAGGCTCCCAGAGTGCTGAGATTACAGGCATGAGCCATCGGGCCCGGCCAACTCTGGCTTTTTTAAAAAAATGAACTCGTGTCCCCCATTCTTCTCCTTTTTCCTCCCCTCTCCCCAGGTACACAAACTATCACTCCCAAAAGAAATAACAAATTTGTTTAAAATAAATCCTCATAAATACACTAAGTAGATGCTTAATTCACTAATTTTAAATACATTTTGATAAACATTTATTTAAAATGAATGAAGCCCAGCTTTCCTTTGGGCTTGGTTTGAGCCTCGTCCACATGAGGGGATTCGTGCTGGGTCTGAAGAGCTAAAAGCAAGCCAGTGGGCTGTCGTAAAGTCCTGCACAACCACCAGGCAGTGTTTGATTTTACCATCATTTAAAACTTGCTTTTATTAAAACATGCTTTTTGTTCATCTGGATTTTTTTTAACCAAGATAGTCTTCATCTCTTTCAGTAAAAAGAAACTACAATTACCCTCTATTAAAGCATTATAAAGGAGCAAATGAAAGTAATTAAGGTTTTATTAAGGAATTTTTATTAAACCAATCATTGCTCATGAATATGGATAATAGCAAGGAAAAGAGCCATTCTGTGCCTGAAATAAAAATAAACTATATTTTAAATATCTTTAGTGTATGTAAATGTCTTCTCAATTAAACTTTCAAAATTATGTTTGGAACAGCAATAATTTTACACTGATGAAGGAAAGCTATTGGATGGAAATAATGAAAGATGCTAATAAAACAAATTTATCACAGATTATAATCTGGAAGGAATTAGCATATTTTCATCAGGTAAATTTAAATTTTCTAGTGACCATCAACCAAAATATTAAACCATTTTTCATATGATCCTCAGATATAAACAAACAGGGTAATTTGTTATGGATGCTGAAAAACTGGTGTGAATTCAATCAGTTTTATAGTTTTTCCTCAAATTGAAAGTTTAGTATTACCTGGGTTAATTTAGAATTATCAGGGAGTTAATATAAGAAAATTACCCAAGTGAAACACCAGAGATAAGCCTTTTAATACAAAACAGATTAATATGTTTCAGTGCTGTAAATTTTTCTCTACTAGCTAAAAGTAGAATTTCTGTAGATTCAAAGTAAATAATCCCACTGAAATAACATTTTTCTATTCTCGTTTGGATGTATTATTTGCGAAATTACATCTTGCATCTGCTGTTTTATTTTTTCTAGGCATGACGTCATTTTGCTAACACTATAAGACTTACAGAACGTTCGATGCTTAGAGCACATGGCATCCTATAAGGTCATACCATCCAGCTGTTATTTTTTACTTTTCTTTAGTGCCTGTTTGGTGAACACTCGTGTGTCAGGGCGTATTCTGTGTGCCAGGGATTCTGCAGCTCTGTGTGTTCTGCATACGATGGGCATTCAGCAAGTGTCTGCTTTCATTTGATGCCTGGGACCCTGTTGGAGGATGGAACTGTGAGCAAATGACACAATGAGTTAGTGTTGAGGTTGCTGCTGAAATTAAATAGGAGATCTGACAGCAGGCATCTAGGAAGGTAGATTAGACTGATCCAGAAAAGCCTCTCTGAGTTTAGCACATTTAAGGTGACATGAACGGAAGAGGGATTAGCCATGGAAAGAATGTTCCAGAATGAGGCAGCAGCAAGTCCAGGGATCTGGGACACAAAGGAGCTTATGTGTTCAAGAAGAAACAAGCTATTTTGGCTAGAGCATAGTGACTAGAGCTGTGTGGTACCTGGGCCACCAGCACAGGGAATTTTTGTTTTCTTCACGGATGTCTCCATTCCTTGTCCAACAGAACCATGTGCATGTAGTAGGTCCTCAATATTATGGAATGGATAAATGAATGAATAAATGTGATTCAAGATGAATTTAGAGATTTAGAGAAAGGCCTGATCATGAGCCTACCATAATAAGTTTAAATTTATTTTGAGCATAACAGGTTATTTTTGAAGGGATATGTAGTAGACTGAATAATGCCGTTGCCCTCCAAGAAAAGCCCACGCCCTAATTCCCAGAGCCTATAAATGTTACTTTTCATGGTGAAAGGGACTTTGCAGGTACGATTAACGTAGGAGGGCTTCATATGGGGAGATTGTCCTGGATTATGCAGTGGGCTTAATGTGATCAGAGTGCCCTTATGAGAGGGAGGTGGGAGGGTCAGAATCCAGGAAGGAGATGTGATGATGGAAGTCAAAGTCAGAGGGATGTAAGATCTCAAGCCAAGGGATGCGATGCAGGCAGCCCCCAGGAGCTTGACAAGATGAGAAAACACATCCTCCCAAGGATCCTCTGGAAGGAGCCAGCCCTGCCAGCCCATTTCAGACTCCAGACCTCCAGAACCTAGAAATGTGTGTTTTTCAAGCCCCTGTGTAGAGATTTGTTAAGGCAGCAATTGGAAATAAGAGCAGGATTATTCCAAATTAAAGAAAGTGTTGGGTCACTTATTGAATTGCAAACATGAAGAATGATACACTTTTAAAAATGAAATTCTTGTCACTTAAAATGCATTTTAAATTTAGTTACAAAGTGTAGCTGGATCATCCTTGCTATATCTTGTATACTCTCACATTGGAATTTGGAAGGAATAAGGGAACAAGTGGATTTAGGTAAGAGAGGAATAAGAATTAAAGTGTAGTGGAAAGGCAAGAGGGAAAAATGAGTCCATCCATTGTAGAAAGGCAAAGGGATAGGAAAGTGAAGCCGAGAGAAGAAAGCAACAGAGAGAGTAGGCGCTTCATAGGAAAGGGACGCTATATTGTCTATTGCTGCGTAACAAATTCCTCCACAATTTAGCAGCTTAAAGCAACCAACATTTACGTCACCCACTGTGTAAGTGCGAGGAGTGCAAGCAGGAGCCGCGGATTTTGTGGTCCTGGCTCGGAGTCTCTCATGAGGCTGCAGTCATTCGAAGGCTTGATTGGGGCTGGAAAATCCACTTCCAAAATTTTGGCTGAAAGCCCTAGTTCTTTATATAAGGCTGCCTGAGGGTCATGATGGCATGACAGTTGGCTTCCCCTCAAATAACAATGTGAGAGAGGGCTTGGAGGGAGCCACAAGGCCTTTTTAATGACCTAGTCTCAAGTCACAGTCACTTCCACCATGTTTCATTGGTCACAAATGAGTCACTAAATCGAATCCCCACGCATGGAGAGAAGGATTAGGCTCCACCATTTGAAGGAAATGTCCAATAATTTGTGGACATATTTTAAACCTGTATGGAAAAGGGGAGGGAGGAGTGAAGTAAATGTTGGAGCAAAAAATTTATTTTCCCTTTGTTCAGAGGATGCCTAGATACGTCCAGTTCTCTCCACTAATCTCTCTCCCATCAGTCAAGACGTGTGTGTGCGTGTGTGTGTGCGTGTGCGTGTGTGCGTGCGTGTGTGTGTGGTGTGTGTAGCAGGAAAGATGTGGAATTCCCAGTTGTTTCCCGCTTTTCCTTCTGCCGGACGATGTAAGTCTTCATCTCAGTTGTCTCCAGAAACTGCTGCTTCTATACTTAAACCTGTCTCATGTCCAGATCATCTAACCAAAACTCAAAATTTTGAGGACCCTCTGCAGCTGGTTTGCTGAATTCCCCCTCGAGAAAATCTGCCACATTACGTCCACTTTACCAAGACTTCATCCAGAGGTGATAAAGTGGTTCGATAGAGATTCATTGCAGTTGTAATGAGTTCAGGAAGCATTGTGCGTTGCAGTTATAAATTAAGATAGAAGGTTCAGAGATATGGATCAAGTACTGTGATCAGTTCACTGGAATGTGACTCGCAGATGGAGACAGCCTGGAAAGGTGGAATGAATGTGAACTTCTGTTTGTGCATGATTCTGAATTAGGTTATACTAATTAATGAATTAATGGGAAAGGTGAAGGAGATAGAACAGACTATAAAAAGATGACCCAGACTGCATTTGCCTTTCTATTCCTTCATTTCTTCTCAGATACTAGATTTGGCCTTTGGGTTTTCTTGGATTTCCTTCCTCCCTTTCCCTGTGTTTTCTGTTTGTAAGAAAACAGTAAAAATAGCTGTATTCTCATAGAAAGCCTTTAGACTCTCATATTCGTTGCATGTAAAAATGCAAAGATTTCTCTTTGCTATTTTGTTTGTTTGTTTTCCTGAGACAGAGTCTTGTTCTGTCACCCAGGCTGGAGTGCAGTGGCATGATCTTGGCTTACTACAACCCTCATCTCCCGGGTTCAAGCAATTCTCCTGCCCCAGACTCCCGAATAGCTGGGATTACAGGCACACGCCACCATGCCCAGCTACTTTTTGTATTTTTAGTAGAGATGGAGTTTCGCCATGTTGGCCAGGCTGGTCTCAAACTCTGACCTCGTGATCCACCCGCCTGGCCTCCCAAAGTGCTGGGATTACAGACGTGAGCCACCATGCCCGGCCTGCCATTTAGTTTTTAAAGGGTATATACTGTACAGCAAAATATGTCACCCATATTTTAAAACATTTACAAGCCTCAATTTTTAGATATTGATATTTTAAGTCTGGATTTGGGAATGAAAAAAATGCACGTTTTGTTCCTGTATTTTTGCATTGTATATTTAGAAGAGCAGACACAAATGCGTTAGCGTGATATTCCTGAAAGTTATCCTCAAATGCTGGGGTAGATACTAATTTCTTTTTAATATACTATTTAATACTGCAAAATCAATTATTTTACTCTAAAAATAACATTTTTGTGAGGCTGGAAATGATTGAAGGAAGTTATTTTGATTATTTAGATTACCAAAATTTGGTAAAATGTTTCTCAATGGATGAATAAGCAGCTTTGTATTTTATTTAAAACAAGATAAATGTATATGTTAATATTCCTAGTATTTCAAATCAGTCCAAATCAGAATATATTCTGAGCACCTTCTGTGTACCATTGAGCATTTTTTGTGTACTCGATTTAGGATACTAATGGCGATACAAGCACAAACAAAAGTGTATATAAAATGGTCAAATTCACTAAAGCACGGGTGGACAAAATTTTTCTGTAAGGGGACAGTTTGTAAATGGTTTATGGTTTGTGGGCTGTACAGTCTCTGTTACTAATACCTAGCAATTCCTTCATAGGACAAAAGCAGATGTAAAAAATTTAGAAATGAACAGACATGGCTGTGCTTCAATAAAAATTTATTCATAAAAAAGACAAGCTGGATTTGCCTTCACATTAACCCCCTGTACTGAAGGATTATTTTATGCATGCCAGGCACTAAAAACATTTTGTTTTCTTTGCATTCACTTAAATAAAATTTCCAGTAAATGTTATTTCTAAAGACAGCTGAGTTTGCCTCTGTAGTCACATTTTTATTGAATTTTATAGTCACTTTATTTTTATAGTCACTTATTTAGTTATTAACAGTCAGATTTGTATTATTAATGTCCTTGGATAGTTCAACATGTGCAATGCAAGGAACCAATAAAACAAATTTTAGAAATAAATATGTTCCGTTTGTTCTATTCTTAACACAGTAGATGGAACAAAATCCCATTTCATTAAAATATATTGAAAGCTCGTTAAAAATATAAGCTAGAAGTTCTATTTCTAAAGATAACTATGTATTTTATTTCCAATATCTGCAGTGATGGTACCTGTTTAGTTTGAGGGTGTATACAGGCTTTCTTTCAAAGAAAAATAGAATGTTATTCTCTGTTTCTTTTTTTCTTTATGTATACTGTTCTAACAAAAAAAAGAATAATTATTTAAAAGCATTTTCAAATAATATTATAATATATATGCAATGTTTATGACCTTTTCTAGAATATCTCCTTTTTAAAAATATTTGAAAGCCTACAGCATTCTATTTGTCCTTAACATTTTGCATTGCTCTGCCTGCATGAATTACTGTGATGCTCTGTCCATTGTGAATATGCCCTCTTCTTCTCACCTCTCCCTTTGTCATTACTGAAGGAGGAACATTCTGTAGGTCCTCCATGAGCATTGCTTTCAGAGAAAAGCTGACAAAACTGTCACAGGGGGCAACAGTTTAAATTGCTTGTTGAGCCAGTTGTCATCTGATGTGATGCTGGATTCTGATAAGGTCCTACCCATGGTAGCTGGTTGTTTATGAAAGCACTTAGCTTTCATGGCAACCACATGTGCACACTGAGGTCTTCGGTAAAACAAAGATGCTCTACTAGTCCATTTCAAAAACCTTTCACATCTCCTTGGTCTTGATTAGAATTTAGCAACTTGGGTCCATTGTATTAAAATGGAACAAAAGCGTTGTTGGTAGCCTCAGTTCAATCAGACCTCTCAACCTTGATTATGCACCATGAGGAAATAAACATACTGGTGTCACAGTTCTTCTGCTCACTCATCAGATTTTTCACAGAATGCTGTTAATGGGTTCACACAAATGTTCTAAAATCAAGGGTACACTCTAGGATGTGTACCCACAGTATCTTCATCCTTCCTACCAGTGCCATTAACTCAAATAAGGAAGATAGTTTTGAGATGAGAGAAACTCGTGGCCACCCAAAAGCTCTTTTTGTGTGTCTCTTGCAGGAGTCCTTTGGAACCTCTCCTCATGCGATGCACTCAAAATGCCAATCATCCAGGATGCCCTGGCAGTACTGACCAACGCAGTGATTATCCCTCACTCAGGCTGGGAAAATTCGCCTCTTCAGGATGATCGGAAAATACAGCTGCATTCATCACAGGTGCTGCGTAACGCCACCGGGTGCCTAAGGTCAGTCCTGTGTCACGAGTGCCTTCTCCCACCATCTTCCCCTGGCCAGACACTGTCTCTTTCCATAGCTTTAATGGCTCTTTTACTGAGGATCAGACCATTCTGAAAAGATGAATGTTTATGTGGCAACGGAGTATAAGAAGTTGATTTTAAAAGTTTCTAACCAGGTAATAAAGACATATAGGTATCTTTCTCTACCTAATCAATGTTAGATTTATTTCACATGATTTCTTAGATCTAAGGTGAAAAACAAACATTTTTATTCCAACCCCAAATAAGTCATTTTTTTTGGCTGAAAACAGTCGTTCTCGGTAATTTCACATTATGTCATGCATATAGCACAACCAGGCAGGCTGACTGGTTGGGCAGAGTTCATAACAGGTACATAGGGATCTGGTTAACTGTCGCAAGTAGCTATTTTTTAAAATATTCTTCTTTTAAAAATTCTCTGTTTGACTGTAAGAATCTATAATTCTTAGGAATAGCTCTTTAATAAGGCCTGTTATATTAAATGGTTTTTTAAATAATAAAAGTAGCAAATGTGTTGTAATTCTCTTCTGATACATTTTTCACAGAAATCATCCCCCAGGAATCTATTGAGATTTCTTAAAATCAACTTTATGTCTTGTTTAATTTTTGCTCTTAGGAAGGAAAGTAGTTATCAAGAAATAATTCTCCTAAACTCTAGAAACTCTGCTCCCCAAAGTGTATTTTGAACCAAAGTTGCAAATCTCTGCTGGATGAAGTTGCTGGGATAGGGGCACAAGGGGTGATTAAAAACACCTCGCCAAATAATCTGTATTTTGAAAGTAAAACATACAGGGTTGCTTTAGTTGGAATGGTTCAAAGCTGCCATTTCTCCTACAGTTGATCAGTTTCTAGGTATAACAACCAGTCTCTACTGAGAAGAAACAAAATCACCTCAGTGGTATTAATAATCATCATCTCATGAATATTCATCACAATGCTCTCAGCCTCCAGTCTTAAGAGGCGGTGTGTGTTTGTGTGAATGTGTGTGCACAGAGCAAGATAAGAGCCTGCCTCCACGAATATCTACAAGCCCTCATGGGCAGGAGTGGGAATCCTCTGACAATTCTGCTTTTCATCCGAGTCACGAAATCATGAACATCTGACATGATTTCTCTGGATAGGTGCTACCATATGCCAAATATACAGTACTCTGAAACCCTCTACTGAGGCATCCATTTCATAACCCCTTAAATTCTGTTATCCTTTGGAAAATGTCTGTCCCACCAGAAGAGATATAACTCCCCCAAAGCTAAAATTGTAGGCACTTCTGAACTCCCATGCCTGATTTTTTTCCATGTCAACTTATTCGCTACTATTTAAAAGTGTTTTTCCCTTGCTAGCATTCCCTACTTTCAGAGTGTCAGGGCCCATAGTGAAGACTGCAGAAGGAACTGTCTCAGAAGCGATTGTAGAAGTGTAATCAAGAAGGACCTGGCTAGCTCTGTCTGTTAAAATGCTCTCTGATTAATATAGTAGCATAAGTATGTCTTCATGGTGTTTGAAAGGAGGTAGGCTACCACCTTTATGAAAGTACATTTGACATCCTTTGATGAAAAAGTAGATGAAGAAGCTAGACCAGTGTAGGCTCACGAGTCCCCTTTACACATCATGTGGCTGAGTTTAGGGTCTGGGTTGTGGTGCCAGAGTACAGTTTGGTGAGACCAGAATGACTCCCCATCCCTGTCTATTCCCACCTACAGTAGCTTGACACTTGCTGCTGCTTCTGCTGCTGGCTGGGAGTGACCACATAATACATAATAGGAAGCAAAAAATGATGCCATCCATATCATGATAGAAGGCTTTAGATTTACATTCTTCATTCTTCCAACAAAGCCAAGTTGTTGTTCACATTAAAGAAATGACTTCCTGTGCTGCTTCTGCCTTGCAGCTGTTTTATCCCAGGAGTGTTTGCTGATCACCTGCCGTGTGCTGGGGAGGGCTAAGGAGGCCGAGAGAGGGCAGCCTCTGCCCTGCAGAAACTCAGCCCCAGCACAACTGCCTAGTGGCAATTTAGTGTTGTGATCATGGCAGTACAGGAGGAAAAACTGGTGAGAAAGTGACTGACAGCCAGGTGTGGTCGAAAAAGGCTTGAAGGGTCAGGTGAGATTGGGCTGAGCATAGAAATAATGCACTGAGATACCGTCACGGAGGGCAGTAGTGGCTACCCAGTGCTGAAAGGGGTCCTGTAGGGGAGTTTGAGATGCACCATCAATAAAGACTAGATTTTGAAGTAAAATTAAAGTAACTGTTATTATTCATAAAATTCCTGTCTCCCAGCGGCCTGAAAGTTCCACTTCAGATACATTGTTGATTCTCATATGCATCGTAAGCCCAGTGAGCTCATCTGTAGTAAGTCGTGAAGCCAGGACTTGAGCCACATCCTGACTATGGTTTCAGACCATCCCCACCGTGCCACACAAAGAGGAAATACAAAGTTAGGGGATAGGAGACTGCTAACAGATCTGGGCTTAAAACAATACACAACCACCACCAACTGCTGACAGGGCAACACTTGCCTCTCTGTTGGTTCCTTAAGTTTGCTTCCAGAGATAAACGGAGTGGCATCCAAGTGGCCAACATCATTTGGTTTTTAAATGCCGGTGGTCTTCTCCCTCTCCCGTCTTTCTTACTTCAAATTCTTCCCTGCTAGGGCCTACGGAGTGCTTGGGTACCTTCGATAGTGTTAGCCACTCAGCCCAATGCAAGTCTCTTCTCTTGACCAGCACTTTTAATGTTCACATAGACAACTAGAGCTATGGGCGCCTTCTTGTGTTTTAAGATAAGACTATATTTTAAGGCATATTCTAGATAATAATGTTGACATTGGTTTTCCAGTACTCAGACTCCTTTCCTCTTTTGCCAGTGACTTTAAGATGAGTTGATATTTTTGGTTTGCTTCTGTAGCTATTGTTTCAGGAAAATATAAAGAAAATAAAATGTCCAAGAAAATAAAACTCTTCCTAGAATACTATTTCCTAAATTAGTGTAGCTTAGAAATCCAGCAGAAGAAGCATGCGGTAGGTAAAACTAAATTCATCAGGTCATTATTGAAAATCATTACTCTTGATTTTTTTTCCTAGCAGGATTCAGACTTTATGTGATTTCAGGGTAGGGAGCCAAGGTTAAGAATTTAAGGAATTACTATTTTTAAAGAGGTCATCTTTTCATTTTTTGGAAAAAAAAATTATGAATGCAAATTATATTGCTTGTAAATGTCCAAAAGCTTATTAGAGATAAATTTAAGTCAGTAAAATATGCCAAAGTCTTAGCCAGAACCTGACAAGCTGACACTATTCTGTCTTTAGACAATTTCATGCAGGCTTAATAGGTTCTGTCCAGTTTCTCAGACCTTCCTCTAGGCAGTAGATATTGTGGCTGTTCCCACTTCATGCCCCAATGCCAACCCATTCCCTACCACCTCCAGGTCCCAGACTAGTGAAGGAGGCACATACACAAGGAACATTCTAAAGAGAGGAGACACTTGCTTTGCCTTCTCTAGAAAGGAATGGAAAATCTTCATGGGAAGCTATATCATGTTGACATAGCAAAAATTTAAGCACATGTGAAATATAAAATGAAAAGTTAATTCCCTTAGTCCTTTTTTCATTTGAAATTCATTTGGAGACAAGAAATTGAATTTTTAAAAAGCAGATCTATCTGTGTGTTCCTGGAGTATCTTTCTGTCACTGAGGAAAAAGGATAGAAATGGGAAAAAAAAGGTCTTACATTTTGTTGGAGGCTTGAATTGATAAGGATGATGGCAGCTAGATTGTGAGAGGCCTGGCGGCGTGGGGAGGTGGGGTTGCAGGGGTTCGAGCTGTGTGTGATCAGAAGGGAAGGGCTTCATCTCTATGCTCTGCCTCCGCTGCCTCTTCCCCACCACCCCCAATCCCAGGCACACTAACACTGCCTTCTTCATTTCTTCCCGTTCGCTAGTTGTTCCTTTTCCTCCAATTCTGCCAGATTCAAGCATCCATTTTTAACAGAAAAATTTTAAAATATGGCCCCAAACAAATGTGACAAAATATTGGAGAGGCTTAGGAGGTAAGAATAAGTGAGGTTATTTTGTTAGTCATCTCTGTTTCGCTTTATGATTAAGGAGTCCTCCAGGGAAATGAATTTCATATAGACTCAGGTTCAGACCTTGAAATCAGTTCAGTTTTGCACTCATTGTTCTTTCCTTGCACATCGTGTGATCAAATCCATCTCTTAACCCATGGCCGCTATAATCATCACCTTCAACCAAAATGTGTTGAGAGACCATGGCCTGAACGCTAACCAGGGAACATGGAGCTGGCTCCACTCTGGACAGTGGCTGAAGTCACTGTGGTGTGTTGAATAAATCTTCCCCCAAAATTCTTATCTACCCAGAACCTCAGAATGTGACCTTATTTGGAAATAGGATCTTTGCAGATATAATTAGTTAATGAAGATCAGGTCATAGTAGATAAGGGTGGGCCCTAAATCCAGAGAATGGCATGTTACAAAAAGAGGACATATGCACAGAGAGACACACAGGGAAGAAGGCCTTGTGAAGACAAAGGCAGAGATTGGAGTGTTGCAGCCACAAGTCAGAGATAACCAAGAATTGCTGCAACACCAGGAGCTAGGAAGAGGCAGGGAAGGAATTTTCCCAAGAGCCTTCAGACAGAGCACAGCCCTGCTGGCACCTTGATTTTAGACTGCTGGCCTCTAGAACTTGAGATAATAAATTTCTGTTGTTTTAAGCCACCTAGTTTGTGGTACTCTGTTCTGACAGCCTAGGAATCTATTATGGTTGCTCCAACAAGAAAATAAGAGAGGGGCTGCTCAGCTAGGAAGCCAAGGAGCCACCTGAGGATGCAGCACTGAGAAGAGGAGGAGGTAGACAACCCAGAGATGCTGCCTGTCCCCAGACAGTGCCCACACACTCAACAAACAACCCAGATCGGAGATGTTTTTCTGTTTTTCTCTGTGCACAAGGCCATTCCCCTCTGTAGCTTAGCTACAAAACCAAACACTACCTGTAGCAGGATTGAGTTCTACAAGCCGAGATGTGGCTGTCTCAGCCAAAAAAGGTTCAAATCCAGCCTCTTGACTGGATAGCCATGAAATGAGGGTCTCCCCACACACGGATCTGATTTCTGTGTGTTCTGCTCTCATTTATGAGCCAACCTTTCCTTTTCCTCCCGACATCGAACTAGCTTCTGAACATTGCATGGATTTTTCTGATACTATGGACAGCCAGAAGTCATTTGAGGTTCTTAAGCAGGGGATGTGACACCACATCAGTATCATTTAAGGATGTTGACTCTAGCAGCTGCGTATAGACCTGATGCTTTCTGGATTTTTCTGTGAAACATGACTGCATTTCCCATTTAAAATATCACCAATCAATATCCTAAAGATCCCGTCGTGGCCGTTGTCATTTCAGGGTGAACTGTGGGTAAAAGCTTGCAGAGCATTCTTTTTTACCTTTTAATCTAGCAGCTAGCTCAATAAAACAACTGTGATCCGCACTCCTGTATAGTCACATTATATTTAGTCATGGATACTTAGGACTTTATCTCCAGCTGAAGTATGTGCATGAGGCTGGCTGGCTAACTTCCACAGCTCATTTCCTGGTGCCGCTGAGTCGTTTATTTATTTTTATTATTCTATTCCCACTTCAGTATCTTGTCCTAAAGGACAACAGTATACAACCCTAATTTTTTCCATCTATCTTTGTGTACATAAGAATGTTATTAAGCCCATCAAAGTATCTGCACTGTGCCTTTACTTGCGATTATAATTAAACTCAGACCCTCAATTAGTCATTTTAACCCATATAATGGATGAGTGCTTGGTCCCACGGTGCCTCTAATTCTAGAGTGACCTTGAAAAAAGCCCCTTCACAAAGTAATGTTAATGATAATCATGCTCTGGCTGCCAAGCTCCAAGGACGTTTATTTTCTGTGGTCTACTCTTGTATTAGCCACAGGTAAGAAGAGGAATTATTATTGTTTTTATGTTAAGTTCAGTTGGCTGCCAATATTATTCATCTATTAAAGAGAATTTTTTGAGAAAGTATTTTTAAAGTGTTGTATCATAAGCCCCAAACTAGCTCATGCCAGTCTTGGCCAAGGATGAGGGGCATGTGTCAGCTGAATTCAGCACCCTTTTTTTTTTTTCTGTTGAGACGGAGTCTTGCTCTCTTGCCCAGGCTAGAGTGCAGTGGCGCGATCTCGGCTCACTGCAACCTCCACCTCCTGGGTTCAAGCGATTCTCCTGCCTCAGCCTCCCCAGTGACTGGGACTACATACATACCACCACACCCAGCTAATTTTTGTGTTTTTAGTAGAGATGGAGTTTCACCATGTTGGCCAGGCTGGTCTTGAACTCCTGACTTCAAGTGATCCTCCTGCCTCAACCTCCCAAAGTGCTGGGATTAACAGGCATGAGCCAATGCACCCAGCCTGAATTCAGCACTCTTAATCCAGGTTCTTGAAAATGAGAAGAACTGTGTGTGGACATGGGAACAGATGAGACACGCCACTCACCCCACTCCACCCCATTTTCCCCACACCTGGTCCTAGAGCAGAGGAAGCTCCTGCCCGGGCAGCTCACTCCTGATCAGTGTGTCTAGTAAAGATGTGAAGTGATTTTATTGAGTCAGGGCTCAGCAGTGACAGTCCTCTTCAATGGGAGGGGACAGAGTTCAGTGGAGTGGGGAGGAGTAAGGTGATCTTAGGAGCTCCTCAGAAAAGACAGTCGGCTGTCCATCTCAGCAGCTCCACCAGGGACGAGGGCTCAGGTCTCCTGTGGTGCAACCCAACACAGCCAGATCACTTCCTCCCACCCAGTCAGAAGGAGGTGTGCTTTGTACACTCATGCACGGCT
Organism: Theropithecus gelada; assembly: GCF_003255815.1. Taxonomy (NCBI): domain Eukaryota; kingdom Metazoa; phylum Chordata; class Mammalia; order Primates; family Cercopithecidae; genus Theropithecus; species Theropithecus gelada. Next base: position 10,891,756 of record NC_037673.1, on the reverse strand, counting down.
TAACAACAGGAACGTGTTCTGAGAAATGCATCTTGAGTCCATTTCATTCTTACGGAAATGCCGTAGACACCATAGGGTGCACTTACATAAACCTGGACATTATAGCTTATGACACACCCTAGGCTGTATGATATGTCTGTTGTTCCTAGGCTACAGGCCTGTATAGCAGGACACTGTCCTGAATACTGTAGACAGTTGTAACACAAATAGTAAGTATGTGTCTATCTAAACATATCCATACATAGGAAAGGTAATACTTTGCACTTAGTTGCAAATAGAAGAATCGGTGGAGTCTACAGTTGACATTCCTGCATAATATCATTAAGATAAGACAGTCTGATGCATCTAGGTCCATGTTATATGCCCCAGGCTGGACAAGCTGGGATATGTTTTCCATAATTAATGCCTCAGAAGACAATATTCCTGTTTTCAGTATCTCCGTGGCTGATCCACCTCTCTCTTACTAACACATTCATTCTTTACATATAAAAGCTTTTTACTTGAAGCTGGCTTAAAGTTTCTATCTTGTAGCCCCTGAGCTTTGTATCTCTTCGGGATTTTGCATGTGCCCTGTCTTTTCCATTAGGAAAAGTTTGAAAAAGCTTCATTTTTCATTGCTTTCAGGTGGTCTTTCTTCCCCAAAAGGAGTATCATTGTCCAGAGTTCTTCCTGGCATTTTTGTTCCATGAAATAGTATTGGGGTAATTTCTTCCCAAACACTATTTTGTTTTCTAAGCTAGAAAAAGTGAGAGTATAATGATTTCTCCTTAAATACAAATGATTAATATAAAATCCCACATCATGCTATTCCCTTGTAAAGTTTTCATCACTTATTTCTGCAAAGTTTGATCTACTTAATTATGAAAATTGGCACACTGCAACTAAAAGTTGTTTTAAATTATGTATCCTATAATTTGATTGCAAATATGGTCTTCTTTTAAAAGGACAAGCAAATATTTAATTTTATCTTTTCAGTGTGAATGACTAGTCATTCTTCCTATGAAGACGTGAATATTTGGATTGTTCCATTAATATGAACAAATTACTCACTTTAAAAGAAATTCAATGAGAAAGTCTAGTGAATTTTCAATTGGTTTAAAATGGTGTTTAATAGATATTTCTATAAAACAGTAGTACAGGGTATTAGCTCCCTGATAAATAAAAAGCTTGTTCATTCTTTAAATCCTTCATAACTTCTTGATATTAAAAATATAATTTTTCTTCCTGCTGCCTCCCAAATTATATTACACTGCATAAGAAGTAACTTCCCTGGAGGAGAAGCAAACAAATCTATTAACCGTAAATTGAAGAAGAAAGAGCACACCAAACACTATCATTTACTGCTTACATACCCAGCCTCTCCAGCACTTTAACACATCTATTTTCATGCTGTTTATTCTTTCCCTTTTCAAAGTGTCATTATTTGAAAATAAATAAAACTGACATATACCAAAGTTGGGCTAAACAACCAGTGAGTTAGTGCAGCTCACAGAACAAGCAGAGTCCACATGGGGCCATGACCCTGTTGAGGAACCTTAAGTGAAGATCTCCAGCTTGTAGATGTTATCCTTTTGGAGGAAGGAAAACACCAGCAATGAGAAGCATGAAAGGCACTTAGAAGGCAGCAGTTTAGGCCAGACACTGTGGCTCACGCCTGTCATGCCAGCACTTTGGGAGGCTGAGGTGGGTGGATCACAAGGTCAGGAGTTCAAGACCAGCTTGGCCAACATGGTGAAACCCCGTCTCTACTAAAAATACAAACATTAGCCAGGTGTGGTGGCGGGAACCTGTAATCCCAGCTACTCAGGAGTCTGAGGCAGAGAATCTCTTGAACCCAGAAGCAGAGGTTGCAGTGAGCCGAGATCATGCTCCTGCACTCCAACCTAGGCGACAAGAGCAAAACTCCCCCTCAAAAAAAAAAGAAAAAATGAAGACAGCAGTTCAGAGGCCTCACCGCCTGCCGCCACCTGATGTCAGCGTGCAGAGCTGGATACTCTTTGTGCTGCACCGCGCATCTCCACATTCTGCTGGCCCCATATCCTCTTTTCCTTGAGTCTGGTTGGTCCTTAATTAACCAAGAATGTTTGAAATAAAATTCAGTTTCCCTCTAGTTGACCAAGCCTATTTCAAGTAAGTGAGTAGAAAAGTCTCCATGTGCCGTTCTGTGCTCTCGGGCCCCTTTGCCTAGGATAACAACTTTGTCCTGTCACTGTGCTGGCCAGTGGAGAAGTCCACCGGATTTACTCAGGGATGCTTGACGATCACTGTGGGATGGAGGTTCAGCAGGAGGTCCGGTTCCCTGGGTTCTTTTCCATTGCCCTGTGCAGCTGTGCTGTGGAAGTGAGAGGTGGGGTCTCCAAACACTGACTCACTGGCAGTGTGGGGATCTCATAGGAAGCAGAGGTGCCTTTGGGGTGAGCAGAGAGAATTAGCGCTTGCCTTCCTGCACAGCCTCGTGGGGCCCCCGTCTGCCTCTCTGGGATGGGATCTTCATCATGTCACAGAAAGCCAATTGCTTATTCTGGAAACAGAATTGAGAAGCAATTGAAAGTAAAAGTCAATACTCCTTAAGTCTTGTTAGTTCTTGTTCTAAACTGACAGAAGCTTCTAGAAGTACCCACTACAAAATTTTCTAAAGCAGGCAAAAGCTAAAGGGAAGACAGCCCTGTCCAGGTTTCGTGCTTGGTCAACATGTTCTTGCCTCCAACAGGATTAACCGAAGAAGCGATATTTAATAATAATATGTGTGAACGGACTGACAGCCTTCCACACTGGCTTTTCAGGACCCTGGACTCTTCCTCTGTGTCATATACTCATTTTCAGTATTTCAGTCTGCTACCTAAAAGGACAGACTGCCAGGACTTCAGATTAGCCCTGTGTCCTTCCTTGTCGTTCCGTAGAGGTACAAATACATCATCGCTCCCCATTAACAAGCAGTAAACTGGCAAGGAAGATGTTGTACCGGTGATGCACTGACTGGAGTTAATGAATCCCAACAGCTAATTACACTTCTCTTACGGTAACTTATTACCAGAAAGTAGCTGCGTTAGCACAAAGATTGTATGTGAGAATGGCCGTGCCCAGGAAGAGGCCAGCTGATTAATCATCCCCCATAATTCTCCATAATAGTCCTGTCTGGACTTCCATGTCCAGACCATTGTTCTTCCCAGGGTTACATGTTGCCTGCCCTTATTTTGGAACAACAATGTAATTGCTAATTGCAGACTAATTTATATAAACACATGAGGGTTCTGCCAAAGGAAAGCATCACCCTGATGGGTACTTACTGCTCACGGAGCTATTTTGCACAAGTTAGAGTCAGGTGGTTGGAGGAAATGAAGCTTACTGCAAAAAATAATGGTTTCAGGTAAGCAAAAGCATCATGTCCTTTTGAGGCCTGCCAGGAGGCGTGGCGTGTGGCCTGTCGCATTGTTCAGAATCTGATGGGGCTTGAAGGGCAGCGTTTCTCCTTAATGTGCATGGAAGCAGCGCTGAGTTTCTTCCTAGAACACAAAGGAACTTTTCTGATTTCTCCTCTGCAGGCAGCACTGCCATCCTGGCTACCACACATGATTAAATGTCATTTGTCCTTGACCCCGTCACTCCTAAGCAGCTGAAATAGATTAAGAGTCAGATGAAGCAGAGCATTCTCTGCCAGCTCCTGCAGTAACAGGCTCACAAAAGAAATGATGCCAGGGCTTATTAGGATTTCCCAGGGATCATTCCTGTTTGAGGGGAAATCGTTGAGGCAGAATAGCCTCCTGTTTCCTCTCAAGCACCAAGCTGGGATCCCCAGAGGTAACACAGAGGCCTTGGGAAGGTGGAGCTGCCTGTCCCAGCAGCTTCCCACTCCCACAGGGATGGAAGGGGACAGCAGCCCAGACAGGCAGCACCAAAGCACCACCAGGCGGGGACACTGCTGGAGAAAGGGCTCCCCTCACTTCTTATACCTCATTGGGCTTGGAAGCTCCCTCCTCTGTCATTAAAACTTACTGAGCTATGAAGACTTTAATTCAGGTGAAGACAAAGGTCAAGGAGTGCCATAGACCACCAAACCCAGATGCACCTGCCTCAGGCAGATCCAACCAGCAGCAGAATGAGCCCCTCCAACCAGCAACACCTTCTATTTGTGACCAGATTATGACCCTCCAACCTCCCAGGCATTTCCTCCCCTATCCTTTCTATCCCTTTCATTCCAACTAATTTAGAAGAAATTTACATAACATCAAATTAACCATTTAAAACTGAACAACTCAGCAGCATTTAGTACTTTCAAAGTGTGGTGAAAATCACATCTACCTAGTTCCAAAATATTTTCATCACCCGGAAAGAAAACCCCATATTCATTAAGCAGTTACTCCCATTCTGCCTTGCCCAGGCCCTGGCAATTACCAACCTGTGCTCTTTCTCTATGAATTATCTTTCCTGCATATTCCATATATATATAGGATCATACAATAGATGGCTTTTATGACTGGCTTCCTTCACTTAGCATGACGTGTTCAAGGTTCATCCATGTTGTAGCATGTTTTAGAACTTTATTCCTTTATGTGACTGAATAATATTCCGCTGCATGGATATAGCACATTTGGTGTATCCACTCATCCATTGATGGACACGTGAGCTGTGTTCACTCTTCGGCTATTGTATTTGTTTACATACCCATTTCAATTATTTGGGGTATATACGTAGGAGCAGAATTGATGGATTGCATGGTAACTCTGTATCACTTCTGAAAACTACCAACTGCTTTTCACAGCTCTTCCTTTTTTTTTTCTGTATGTTCACCTCCATTACATTTTCTGGGCCATATTCTTCTCTTTTTCTCACATTACCTTCCTTTTATGTTGTCTCCTCATTCTGCAAAAGTTTTTTCTTCAACTGCTGGATTATTATGACCATCTGTCTTGTATCACTCTTCCTGAGTCCTTAAGAGAAAGGTTCTACACAGATTTCACCATTTTATTTTAAGCATCTGAGAACTGGTGTCAGCCCGTCTCAGCTGTGTGGACATAGGGCTCTGCAAGTCTCCTGCCTCGTGTGGGGCCCCTCTGCTCCTCAGTTGCCATGTTTACAATACTAGCCTCTTTTCCATTGTTCTGTACATTGAGGTTTTTTCTATCTCAGGACCTTTACATGTGACTACCAGCATCTGGAGGACTTTCCACCTCTGTATCCCAGCTTAAATGTCTCTTGTTGTAAGAGGCCCTCCTTGACACGTCCATTCCATATACATTTGGCCTTCTCTATGGCCTTGTGAAAGCGTTCTGGGCTTTTGATTCAGAACTTCTCACAATTTGGAGGGATGTTCTTGCCTGTGTGCTTGGGTATTTAATGCCCATCACTTCACAAGCGACATTCTCATGTACATGATGATCATGTCTTTGATCAGTATCAGTTTTGTCTTTCCCCAAAACAACATCCTGAATAAATAGCTCCTACCTGAATGAATGAGTGAATGACCGAATTGATGAATGGCCCTTATTTTTCTGCTGTGCCAGCTGCCTAATAACTGTCCTGCACTAATCTAAGCAAGGAACCTTTTCACTTTCCTGGTTGTTCATAAAATCTTCCCAGTTGGAGAGAGAACTGACTTCATTTTTGTCATCCCCAGTTTCCAGATTAGATTAATTTCTTGGGTAGAGACACATAACTACTTGTTTTCCAGCGTGTGCGTTGCTGATAATTCTGCTAAATGAAACCACCACATCAATTAGTTTTGTCAAACAGCAGAATATCTTTTCCTTGGGGCAGCCTCGTTGACCTGCTTAGTACATTTTGTCCTCATGAGGTGCTCATGTTGCCCTTGGTTTTTATGATTCTGAATTCCTCAACCACCTCATCTGAAGGAAGCCATTAGAGTGTGCTTATCAGCACCGTTAAGAAATCAATAAATAATAATGTCACTCTCGTGCTTTATGGACAAAATAACTCTTTAATACCTCTAATCATCACGTAATTCTCAGGATAACATCATAGATGATATGTTATGGGTTGTTTTTTTTTTTTTTTTCCAATTTTAAATAAGAAAAAACTGAAGCTTGGAGAAGTTCAGCAGTTTGCCCTGGAGCCCTTGGTAGAAAGCCACAAACCAAGATGCAAAGCTGGGCTTTCCGAATCTGGACGGAATGCTTTTCCCAAGACGCTGCTGCCTTAGAGTCAGCCTGTCAGCCCGGAACTCCACAGCCAGTCTGCCCCTCCCCTAGATAACTGGAGCAGCCGTAGCCATCTCAGCCTCTTCTTCTTGGCCCAGTGCTAGATCAACAGCTTAGATAAAATGGATCACAGCTCTTATTCCACACAAACATATCATGAATTTCTAGTATGTGCCCAGGACTTTGCCAGGCATTATAGGAACAAAGATGAGGAAGACGTGACAGTTGTGGTTTAACAGAAGAGGAGGAAGCCTGAACTGTGGTGCATCATGGGGATACTTTGTGTCATAAAACAGTCCATGGCAACCTACCGGACAGCTCCTTGGGAGGGAACTATGGACTCCACCTGAAGAACTCTAGGAACCCACCCCAGAGTATGTCCTGGGGAAGAAGGAGAGTTTGCCGGTGAAGGCGCAGAGAGATGCTCCAGGCCATAAGATCCACCTGTAGGAGGAAGACGATGCATGTCTGGGGACAGATAGGTGGTTCAGTGTGGCCCGCCAGGGCGTGGTTTGCGGGGAGGGATGGAGAGGGGAAAGGCCTATTGGGAGCTGATTGTTAAGACTGTCTGTGAAGGAGGGTCATTTGGAGGAGGTGTCTTGATTTTCGTAGACCATGGAAGTGTGATTGGAAGAGACACGGGGCTCCTCTTGCTATACAAATGTAGCCATTCCCATAGGGTGGAGAGAAGATTAGAGAGGCGGGGCAGGGACAAGGAGGAGAAGAGAGTGGAGCTGGCAGAAGGACGAGCGGACCCATGATAGCAGTAGCCCCATTTGCAGATCCTGGACTGTGTCCTAGGTGTTGCACTGGGAACCTCAGTTAGTTGCCACTGTCTTTGAGATGAGTGTTATGTGGACAGGCGTAAAATCCAAGCTCAGAGGAGCAGGCGTCCACATCTGCATCTGAATGGAAACCACAGGTTGTGTAATCTTGGGTCACTGAGGTAGCTGCTCTGTGCCTCAGTTTCTCCATCTAAAGAGGGATGGGCCAGTCACGTAGGGCTGGGAGGGGGTGAGGCAAGGGAGGCTGAGCAATGCAGGGTCAGACCCCACCTTCAGTTTACATTTTTGGTAATATTTTCATCCTGAATTTTTTTGCTTTGACTTAGATGAAAAAATATTGCATTAAAATGTTCTTCAGCACAACAATGTGAATGTACTTAGCCCTACTGAACTTTTAAAAATGGTTAAGATAGGCCGGGCACGGTGGCTCAAGCCTGTAATCCCAGCACTTTGGGAGGCCGAGATGGGTGGATCATGAGGTCAGGAGATCGAGACCATCCTGGCTAACTCGGTGAAACCCCGTCTCTACTAAAAAATACAAAAAAGACTAGCTGGGTGAGGTGGCGGGTGCCTGTAGTCCCAGCTACTTGGGAGGCTGAGGCAGGAGAATGGTGTAAACCCGGGAGGCGGAGCTTGCAGTGAGCTGAGATCTGGCCACTGCATTCCAGCCTGGGCGACAGAGCGAGACTCTGTCTCAAAAAAAAAAAAAAATGGTTAAGATAATTTTATACAATACATATTTTATTATAAAAATATATACATTGTTTATCATAATTAGTAAGGTTTTTTTTTTTTTAGCACTCCCTTAAATGTTGCACTGAGGTGAGAGCCTCATATTCCTCATCCAAATCCTGGCCCTGCAGTCATGCACATAAATTGCTTGGCATAGGGTCTGACCAATCGGAAACTGATGGCTGCTGGCTCTAGTCCACTGTCTCTGCTGAGGCAGCCATCGGGCAATTGTAATGAAAGTCTTGGGAGCTGTTGGGAATGATAAAGGGAGAGTCAGGGGCTGAGCACTGGGTCCCGTTCTGCATCTTGGGCATAGCATCCTGCACACATCTATTTCCTTAGGAAAAGTGGTCCACCAACAGGAGCTAGGAACCCCATCCAATAAAACAACATTTGTCTCCTAGATCATCTCAGCTTGGGTGGAGGCCCTTCCTCCAGAAGAGGGGTGAGACGGCGGTCCCTTGAGGGAAATACAGCTTCTTTCCACCAACTCGAAGGATACCTGTTGTCCCCTAAGACCTCATTCTCTGCCTCCATTTCTGTGGACAAAAAAGAAGAGCCCCAAGGCCTTGACATCTCCTCTGTCGGTGGCCACAGTAACCCTTACCCTGACTCACTCAGCCCTTTGTGCCCCAGGATACAAGGAGAGCACGTGATGGGTCCTCAGAGGAAGCAGCAGGCGACTCCAAGTAGGGAGACCAGGCTCTGGTCAGGCAGCCTGCACGTGGACTGGAGGCGGTGGGAGCTCAGGCCACTTCCCAAACCTTCCCGAGCTCCCCAGGCCTTTGTTGCTTCCCTGATGCCTCCTTAAAATCTGTATATTAGGACCCAGGGGCCTAATAAACACACCCTTTTCCTCTCCCAAGTTTAGAACTAATTGAAAAATAAGACAACGAAAACAGACACATGGAAAGTAAACAGTCTGTTTACTGGTGAGAACACTGGATGGAGATCATGACTTTCGAACTGCCACCAAATGGCAGGCTAAGGATCTGCTCATAGAAAGCCCTAGCTGGTGTAGACCTGGGGACCGCCCCTATGGAAAACCTGGGATTTGAAAAGCTGAAAAACCCATCCAACATCACTGCCTCCCACGGTCCCTGGTGCTATGTTATAGCTTAGCTCCAACAAGTGCAAAATCTCAGCCACTGCCAGAGCTTCATCACCCACCAGTCAAACGATTCACTCTCCTTATTGGGGGCTGTTTTGGGTAAAATTATGCCTCCCTCCAAAATCCACATTTTGCAGTCCTAATCCCAGCTACTGAAAAATGTGGCCTTATTTGGAAGTAGGGTCATTGCTGATAAAGTTAGTTTAGATGAAGTCATTAGGATGGGTTCCAATCCGGTGTGACTGGTCATTACAAAAATGGGAAATGTGGGCACAAACACACATACTCACAGGGAGAATATCACGTGAAGATGAAGGCAGAGATCAGGGTCCTGCTCCTGCAAGCCAAAAGAGCATCAAAGACTGCCAGCAACCCAGCAGAAGCTAAGAGAGAGGCACAGAGCAGAGTTTTTTTTCACAACCCTCAGAAAGAACCAGCCCTGCAGACACCTTGATCTTGAACTGTGAAACGATACATTTCTGTTGCTTAAGCCTCCCAGCTTGTGGTAATGTTTTACAGCAGCTCTAGCAAACTAGTACAGGGGAGCAAGTGTATAGGAAGGGTAGGGGAAGTCCTGGAGAGTTTCATGGGAAAATAAAGCGAGGAAAAGAGGTTCAGCTTTCCCAGAGCTAATGGGATATTAGCTGAATAATAGGATAGCCCTCTGTGCATGGCATTAGGTTCTTTACATGTATTGTTCTTATTTTCTCTTTGTTAAATGGGTTCCTCTGCCCTTTGCTCGGGCACATATGCCTGAGTGAGCAGAAGTCAAGGGGGAAAGAGGAAACAGGTCTGGCTCCCACGTGCATCACACACTGCCTCATCTAATCCTTCTAAACATCAGCCCACTTTATAGATGTAGAAACTGAGGGTATGATGTTAAGTGTGTTGCCCAAGACCAGGAGGCTACTAAAAGAGTTTAAATTTGACACCAAACCTTTTCCAGTACCACAGCCTGTCTTATGGAGAATAAAATACTTCCATTTCTTACAAGTGAACTATAAAAAGGAGGACCTGCCAAGGTAGGGGTATGGAAGTGTTCCTGGTGTGTTCCTCTCACTGTTCACACCCTTCTCCCTGGCTCTTCAAGAATCCCTCTTGCATTCAACTTCACACTCTCTTGCTTGAAATTCCTTTAACATGTTTGAGATAAGAATGTTATCTGGTCTGTTTCTAATTTCTCTGTGGAATAGGGATAAAGAAGAAGCAGACAGTAGGAAGCTGCTCTCTTGCTGGCTTTCAATTTTATTTCCTTTCTGTGGCTAGAGTACATTAGTGTTGGCATCGTTTAGTCATTCTGTCTCCTTTTCATTCAAGCAAGTTATCATCTATTTGACAGGTGTCTCAGTCCATTTTATGCTGCTATAACAGAATACCACAGTCTAGGTAATTTATAAAGAACAGAGATTTAGTTCTTACATATCTGGAGGCTGGGAAGTACAAGGTCAAGGGACTGGCATATGGTGAGGGCTTTCTTGCTCCATCATGGTTGAGGGCAGAAGGTGGAAGCTCAAGAGAGAGCCAGAGGGTGAGTGGGGGCCAGGCTCAGTTTTATAACAAACCCACTCTTGCAATAAGGAACCTACTCCCATGATAACAATGTTAATCCATTGAGAGCCCTCAGGATCTAGTCACCTCCTCATGTTCCCACTTATCAACACTGTTACATTGGGATTAAGTTTCCAACACATGAATTTGGAGAACACCTTCAAACTATAGCAACAGGCAAAGAAATCAATCACAAGCAGCCATTCATATTCATTCACAGACCAAAATTGGCCATAGATGAAGATGCAGAACCTTTGAGGGCTGTCTGCTGCCAACCTGGACTCCTGAGTGCAGACACAGCTGGCCTAGGGCATCTGTCTGGTTTCTCCTATCCCTGAAGAGTTTTTTCTCCCTTTGCCAGCTTGCACAGCTGCCTGTACTTCTCACATCTGGCCTTCTTGCATATCCAAACTTAACCCATTCAAAGGCAATATTTATTAGATCTATAACTATTCTTAGAATAACTAAGCATCCCTGAAGGATATTTTTACTGAAGACGCCTTCCAAAGACTGGAGCCTCTAACTTCTAGCTTTGGCTCCTTTATTCGCCAAGAGCATCAAGAGGGTACTCTGAGCACAAAAGAAACAGGTAAAGCCAATCACTTTCGTCATGGAATTGTCACTAATTACTCTGACCTTTTCTGTTATTGCGTTCACCAACACGTTACACAATAAAAAAAAAAAAAAAATGACAGTCTTGTATGCATGTGTTTTAGAAAGTAATCAAACAGCTGGGCATGATGTCTCATGCCTCTAATCCCAGCACTTTGGGAGGTCAAGACAAAAGGATTGCTTGAGCCCAAGAGCTCAAGACCAGCCCAGGCAACATAGGGAGACCCTGTATCTACAAAAAAATTAAAAATTAGCTGGGTTCAGTGGCATGCACCTGTAGTTCCAGCTACTCGGAAGTCTGAGATCAGAGGATCACTTGAGGCTGGGAAGTGGAGGCTGCATTGAGCCCTGATTATACCACTGCATTCCAGCCTAGGCAACAGAGTGAGACCCTGTCACAAAAAAATAAAAATAAAAATAATTTTTAAAGCAATCAGGCAATACAAAAGGAATAAAAATAGTATTAGTAATTCTCTCTTACCTCACCTTCCAACCCAGAGCCAAACCAGTTAATTATTCTCCATATATATTTACATAATTTTTTTTTGTAAATCCAGTGTATAACAACTTAAATAAGTGTACATTTTCTCTCCAATACTATACACAGATGCCTTCTCCTATACATTGGATGAGCTTTTGGAAAAGACTGTGTTTTCCCAGATCCTTCTTTCCATTGCACATCCTGAATGGCCCCAGTAACTGTTTTGTAGCTGGGGGTGAATGGGCTCTCCTTCTGCCCCCTCTTCCCATGTGCTTGACATCACAGTAGGAACTGGTAGCACTGGTAAATATAGATACAGATGTCTTCCCTCAATAGGTAGTTGTAGAGAATCATTACTAGATTGTTACAAGTAAGCTTGAACTTTATTAGCATACATAATGTTTGAAAACAACTTCAGCACTTGGCTTGCAAAAACAATCGTTTGAATGTAATCAGATAGCATTGCATTCCAATTAATCAATAGAAGACCGATAAATTGACCAGATAATGTTTTTACCCGTTTTTCCTTTGGAGATAAAAGTATTAAAAGAAGAGCCTAGGAGTACTTCGAGGACACTCTTGTGAATACACTTCCTGAACCTGTTCCTTTGCCCTGGACAGGTTGAAGGAGGCAAGAGATTATCGTGTTTTCTTTGGGTACCAATGTGTGCCCAACTGTGATGAAAAAGCAGTCTGACCTCCGGTGGTAGGCCAGACCCCCAATGATGTCCATGTGCTAATCCCCAAAAACCTGTGAACACCTTAAATTACATGGCAAGGGAAAATTAAGGTTGCAGATGGAATTAAGGTTGCTAACACCTGACCTTAAAATAGGGAGATTATGCTGGATTATTTGCGTGGATCCTTATACTCTCGAGGATTCTTACACGTGAAAGAGGGAGGCAGAAGAGTGTCGAAGTGATGCCACGTAAGAAAGTCTCCACTGGCTCTGAAGACAGAGGAAGCAGCCATGAGCCAAGGTGCCCGCAGAAGCTGGGAAAGGCAGGGAAACATTTTCGCCTGGAGCCGCCAGAAGGAACACAGCCAACACCTTGATTTCAGCCTGTGGGCCTATTGCTGACTTCTGTTCTCCAGATGTTTAAGAATAAATTGGCATTTTACGCCCCTACGTTTGTGTTAATTTGTTACAGCAGCAGGAGGAGCCTAGCAGATGCCCTCAGGCAGCTGTTGCATTCCTATGGAGCACCAGGAAGCCACACCACCAGGCAGGTCAGCAGCACTCAGCACTCAGGGAGCAGAGCTGCACGGGCAGCTGGCCAGCAGGACACGAGGTCTGGCAGCAAACAGATAGAAAATGGGATTTGTTTTCCTTTCTCCCTTTCAACCCAGACTCTTCTATCATCCAAGATTCCATAAACATCACACCCATGATGATGCAGTAGTTACCCCAGGGAGGTGAGCAAAGATTCAAGTAAGACAGGGATTCATCAGCTAGTCCAGTTCTAGGTGTGAGAAAATAAGCGTGAGATGAAATGCAGCCACTGTCAGCGTGTTTCACACAGCACTGAACTCTAACTGGTCCAGTTCTAGGTGTGAGAAAACAAGCGTGAGATGAAATGCAGCCACTGTCAGCGTGTTTCACACAGCACTGAACTCTAACACGCGGTATGCTGGGATGCTTACAGCCTCTTTGGGTAACAAGATGCTTTTCCCCTCTTTTGGTAGTTATGGTTTCCAGATCAAAAATGGTTTCTGGCCGGGTGTGGTCACTCATGCCTGTCACCCCAGCATTTTCGGAGGCTGAGGTGAGCCAATCACTTGAGGCCAGGAGTTCGAGACCAGCCTGGGCAACATGGCAAAACACTGTCTCTACTGAAAATACTAAAATTAGCCTGGCATGGTGGTGTGCAGCTGTAATCCCAGCTTCTCAGGAGGCTGAAGCACGAGAATCACTTGAACCCCGGAGGTAGAGGTTGCAGTGAGCCAAGATCGTGCCATTTTACTCCAGCCTCAAAAATAATAAAAATAAAATTTAAATTTTAAAAAGTTGCCTTTTACTTTGTGACTCCTCTGAAGACACTCAACGCCAGCTTCTTGGGGAGATGATTCCAATGCTTTAGTTCTGCATGGACATGCAGGAAGGAAACCCCTCGTGACTAATCAATGCAGCAGTACCACTTCATTCACTCCCCACCAGAGACATGTTCAGAGCAGAGCTCTCATGACCTAAATTATAAGCCAAGACACCAACCTTGGTCCTGTTGTGTAGCTCCTAGAAAAGCTAACGTTTCTAGGAAAAATAATTAATTAGTAGCTACAAATAGAACAGAATCTGGACCACCCATTAAATTTGTGTGACGTCACAAGGTTTAAAATATTGAGCCGAACTCACACCAATCATAGACCCTACAAAGTATCAAGCTTTTCTAAAAATATCAGGGTTGCAGGTAACCATAGGGCACAGGTTGGGCAGGGAGGGGATGGCACCACCAGTGCCACTACCAGGTCCTTCCTGCTGTGTCAGGACATGCACTGACCCAGTTTAACATGTGTCCTCACAGAATGGTGTGCATTTGCAACACTTACCAATAGGGAGTCTGGGAATGGCAGAATAGTGGCCCCCAAAGATGTCTACATCCTAATCCCAGCAACCTGAGACTGTTACCTGGCAAAAGACACTTTGCAGACGTGAATAGGGTTGAGAACCATGAGATGGGGAGAGTGTTGTGATTTTCCTGGTGGGCTCAATCTGATCACATGAGCCCTTAAAAGCAGAGAATGTTCTTTGGCTGGAGTCAGGGAGATGCAGCAGAATGAAAGATCATGGCTGGCTCTGAAGATGAAGAAAGGAGGCCACACGCCAAGAAATACGCACAGTTGCTAGAAGCTGGGAAAGAACCTCAGCTGATAACCAGTAAGGAAACAGGGGCTTCAGTCCTATAACCATAATGAACTCAATTCTACAAGTAAGCTGAATAAGCAAGGAAACAGATTTTCCCCTAGCACCTCCAAAAAGTAATGCAGCCCTGCTGATACCTTGATGTTAGTTCTGGAGACCCATACTGGTCTTTCAACCTGTAATAAGAGATAACGGTGAGGTAAAAAATGTATGTTATTTTAATCTGCTAAATTTGAGGCAACTTATGGCAGTAACAAAAAGCTAATACAGGGTCATTTTGGTCATTAAATACCTCCAATTTCATATCCAGATAGATACCTAACTTAGATATTTCCCATGAGCAATCCTAGACATCAGGAATATTCTAAAGAAAACATTCCATATAAATAAGGATTCACCTGCTAGTAAATATTATTGTTTTGTTTGCTAGGAGGTCTGTGTTTTGCATGTTTGCAAGAAGACCTGGCAGTCATCAGTCACCTGCTTTCCATAACAAAAGCATTCTTCGTCCCCACACCCAACTTAGACCTGCTACTACTTGTCTTCTTCCCAAGTTATTTTGCAGGAGCTTATCTACAACTACGTGGAAATAGTAAACCAAGGCTTAGAGTATTACCCTATTAAGTTTATGAGGATTAACCTTGTTCTTGAATATAACAAGCAAGGAAAAACAAGGAAATTCCTGGACACTTGGGGTGTATATACTATTTATAGTATTTTCCAAATCATAATTAACTCTAGATGACTAGATACACTAAAGTGGCCTGAAAAAAATCAAATTTCTGGATTCTGAATAGGAAAATTAATAAAGTTCCTGCCTTTAGATCAACATGCTCCCAATAAAATTGAGATAACTTATATTAATAAATGAGAAATGAACTAATGAATGGATTAATTCCTCATATGGCTTTTCTTTCATTCAGCTCCTCCAGACCAATCTGGAATAAGTGTATTATTTATGGAATTTGATTAGAGATACATTAGTAAGTCTTTTCAATTCAACAACTATTTATTGCGTGCCTACTTGATGCCAGGCACTGTGCTAGCTGCTGGTGACATATAAGTGACAAGAAAGGTACAGGTCCTATTTTCATGGGCTTTGCAGGAAGGAGGCAGTAAGCAAGTAACATCAGTGGGGTGGGAATTCTGAAAGGGAGCCTTGAATGAGCATAGAACCAATGAATTTAGCCTGGTCAGGGGATCGGGGAAAACCCTCCTAAGGAAAAGATTTGAATGATAAGTAGGAGTTAGAAGAGGAGTGAGTATTCAGGCATGTGCCTTTGAGTTTGACTCAGTGAAATGACCCTGGAGTGGAAGACTTGTGCTGCGATATATATTTTTGAAGAATCACTGCAGCCACTACATCAGACTTCCCTAGAAGGTAGAGAAGATGAGGACAGAAGCAGAGAGAACATATAAGAGACAGGTGATGGCCATGGAGAACGCTTCTGGAAATGCTTTGAAGTTGGAACTGACTTGATGTGCTGCCTGATTGAATGTAGGTGTGGGAAAGAGGAGAGTCACAGATGAGTGACACACATATCTATCCAGCAAGCGTAGCACTGTTGGTGCATAACAACATAACCATTAAGAAAACCCTCAAAATAGGCCCCAGTTAGCACCGTTGTTCTTTTTCCCCACATCATTTTTATCTCCTTTTTTCCTTCTTGCCTTTTTCATTTTATCTTCTTTTGCATCTCTTGGTCACTGTGGCAACAAATATACTTTATAAAGTCCTTTTTCACTCTTATCATTTCTATTTTATTCATCACTAATTTAATTCATGACCTCTAAGATGAAGAAAATTCAGAACTAAAAAACAAACAAGCAAGCAAAAAAGGCTGGCAATCTCTGTCTGTTCAGTCTTCAGTAACACAACACCTCAGACCAGGTAATTTACAAACAACAGAAATGTATTGCTCACAGTTCTAGAGGCTGGGAAGTCCAAGATCAAGGCATCAGCAGCTTCACGGTCTGCTGAGGGCTGCTCTCTGCTTCAAAGATGATAACTTCCTGCATCCTCAGATGGTGGAAGAGGCTAACAAACTCCCTCAGGCGTCTTTTATAAGGCCACTTATCCTATTCATGAGTGTCTCACTTCTTAATACTATCACCTTGGGGGTTAGGTTTCAACATATAAATTTTGGGAGGGACACAAATATTCAGATGATAGCCATAGCCAACACTAATTTAGAAGTGGATATCTCCACCTACCACCATGATATGGACCAGATGGAGAGCAGGGGCAAAGTTGTGGCTGGCTTGTTTGCAACTTCATGTAACCCACAGCCCACTGCATCTCGCTGCATGGTGAGGGGCCAGTGCACGTAGGATAGTGTCAGTCATGGGCACACTATCTTTGAGGTGTGTCCGTGTGGAAAATAAAGGTGGGAAATGACTACTTAGAGACTTCAGTGATCCTAATTTTCTTTGGAGCTGGAATCACCTAACACTATGTATTTGATTTTCAACATAGTCTGTAAAAATATTCCATGATGAGTACTTGTGATTCAAATTAAAATAATACCGTGTATGTCTTAGAGAATTTTAGCAAATTATTGGGTTAAATGAAGTCATTCAATCACTGAATCTACCGATGTACATTTGTATGATATAGAAGGATCCTCTCTCTGCATCTATTTTGTCAAAAGTTGAATCCACTCTGTTTTTTCTGTAACTTTTTTCTTTACTGATTGACAGATCTCTAAAACCTTTTCATTTCAGCATATATAAAATGATGGATAATAAGAGTAATTTTATTAAGATGAACTTTAGAAAAACCTTGAGTTTCTAGATTCTGTTTTCCAGATTATTTCTATGGAGTATTGTTGCCTTGACATTTTCTCCCATGAAGTCATTTTATATAGTTTGTGCCAGAGTTCTAAGAACCATTATTATTTATGAAAAGCAGTAAAACCTGAATGACAAATGTGCCCTGGGCTGATGGTGGAGGGCACAAGCCTTCTCTTTTGTTTTCTAGTTATTCTCAGGGTGGCCACCAAGCTGGTTGAGTGCACAATTTTTAAATCAGACCTTAACGCTTGCTCGAAAGCAAAAGACTGACACATGTACTGTAAAAGATTAAAAGTCCTTTGATTGCAGCACTTAGTGCAGTGAAGATAGACAATGGAACTAAACTCTTCATGGCCAACTTGTGACCTGTTTTTAATGATGCTCTGTAGCTCCTCAAAGTGTCATTGCTATTTGACCTTTTTGTGCAGCTTTATAATTCTTGGATTTTTGAAACATTACTCCTTTCACAACTAAAGCAGTAAAAGGAAATTGCGCACCCAGTGGTGCCATTATCCTACACTCATATTGCGTGCAAGCCATCTGGTAGTAGTAAAGCAAGAAAAGTCACTCTTAGGTGCTACCTAGAGTTGGTGAGAAACTCATTTAGCTTACTGTTCTTCCTGCAACAAGAGGCATCTGAAAATCTTAATGACTACATCTCGTCTTGTCATTCAAAGCATGTGAAATGCCGCCGTCTGAAGACACAATGTTTATCTAAAACTTTTGAAATAAGTTAGCAGAAATGTTAAAATGAACATTTGTGAAAATTATTACGGTGAGTTTCTTTTTGTTTTATCTTATGTGAAAATAGTAGTTTTCCATTGCCACCCTAACAAATTACCATAAACGTAATGGCTGAGAACATTACTAATTGATTACTGCAGAGTCCTGTACCCTAGAATTGCAGGGGTCTTGGCTGGTTTCTCTGTTTGGAGCCTCTCAAGTCTGAAATCAAGGTGTTGGCCATTGGGCTGTTTTTGCAAAACTTTCAGAAGAGCCTATATCCAGGATCATTCAGGTTGCCGGCTATATTCAAACCCAGGCAGTAGACTAAGGGCTGCATTTACTTGTGGGGTGTCAACCAGGAGTTGTTCTCAGTTCTAGAGGCCATGATATTCCCTGGCTCATTGCTCCCTTCCTTCATCCTCAAAGCCACTAGAGTAGGCCCCTTACCTTTATCTTTCTCCCTTTCTCCTGCTCCCTCCTCAGCCACATCTCTCAGTCTGACCCTTCTGCCTTCCTCTTCTGCTTTGAAGGGTTCCTGTGATTACATTGAGCCCAGCAGGATAATCCAGGGTCATTTCCCTGTCCTAAGGTCAGCTGATTAGCAACCTTGATTCCACCTGCAAAGCCCTTTCCCCAGTTAGTATTTGGTTGAGCGACCAAAGGGTAGGAATCTTGGAGGGATGTCTTTAGAATTCTCCCTACCGCAGTTAAGGGGAAAAGTGCAGTCATGACAATAATGGAAGCAAACAGACTATATCGGTGCTATGGCAGCCTTGCTTTTAAAATGCAGAATCTTCGAGCTGCTCTGTTACTGCGTTTTCCAACATTATTCCTAACTAGTGATTAAGACCTATGCATAAACTTGCAAGACCTCATTGATACTTCTCTTTACAGAAATAATTCCTGCTTTCTTTTAATAAGCCTTCCAGAAATTTCTTTCAGAAATTTAAGAATAGACCAGGCGTGGTGGCTTATGCCTGTAATCCCAACACTTTGGGAGGCCAAGGCAGGTGGATCACCTGAGGTTGGGAGTTTGAGACCAGCCTGACCAACATGGAGAAACCTTATCTCTACTAAGAATACAAAATTAGCTAGGTGTGGTGGTGCACGCCTGTAATCCCAGCTACTCGGGAGGCTGAGGCGGGAGAATTGCTTGAACCTGAGAGGCAGAAGTTGTGGTGAGCCAAGATTGTGCCATTGTACTCCAGCCTGGGCAACAAGAGCAAAACTCCATCTCAAAAAAAAAAAAAAAAAGAAAGAAAGAAAAAAGAAATTTCAGAATATATTTTAGTAATTAAGATTAAATTACTAATTACTGGAAGAAGACAGTAAGGTGCATAGTAATTTGAACAGCAAGACTATGCTAATATTTCCCTTTCAGGAAATAAAAACAGCTAAATAATCTTAAATTTTACTGTTTTCTGTATATTTTTTCTTATATGGAATATATATGTGTTCTTACAATCTTTCTTCTCCCCATCTCCCATCACCTCCATATGAGATATTCTCATTCTGAAACAAGGAGAGTGGTCCTTAGAATTCTTGGCAGTCTTAAGTAACCATTAGCCAAAAACTTGGTTTGTTTTTAATACAGTATTCACCTAGCTAGAGCTATACAGTAATATCTGGTCAAGTTAACTGGAGTCCGGATTTTCTAACATTTGTCATGTTCTTTGCCTCAAGCAAAAAACCACTAAATGAGTTGTCAAAACTTCTCAATTTATGAGATAGCAATTAGCAGAGATGGGCACATTTCTAAGAGGTTATAGGAAAGGTGGTTTTTATTTTCAATCACTTCCTTCCAATTTAAACATGCGGATTAAGCTATTTTGATCCAAGGAATGTTTCTATTAGCATTTTTGCCACAAATTCAGGAGTTGGTTTCCAGGGAAAATATGTAAGAAGACTGTCTTAGTCAGTTTGGACTGCCATAATGAAATACAAGAGACAAGATAGCTTACAAACAGCAGAAATGTATTTCTCACAGTTTGGGGGGCTGGAAGTCTGAGATCAGGGGGCCCTCACAGTTAGTTGGGTTCCAGTGAGGACTCTCTCCTGGGTTGCAGACAGCCAACTCCTGTGTCTTCACATGGCAGAAAGAGGGCAAAGAGCTCTCAGAGTCCCCTTTTATAAGGGCATTGATTTCATTCGTGAAGGCACTCATCCTTATGATCTAATCATCTCCCAAAGTCCTCACTAACACTGTGACCTGGGGGTTAGAATTTCAACATATGAACTTGTTGGAGGACACAAACATTCAGTCCATAACAAAGACCATAAAAAGCAAAGAGGGCTAGATACCCGCAGGCGGCAGGCCTGGACCCCGCAGAATAACAGGGGCTTCTGCCCTTCCTTCCCTACTGAGTGACTCTGTCTTCCAATTATTTAGCCCCACAGTGAGCAGTCAGCTTACAGAAATAATGGGGTGGCTTCCCAGAATAAAACAATATTTTAAAGGGGTGGAGAATTGCACAAAACAAAGGGTTAAGACCCAAGAGTATGTGACAGTATATGCAGTTCTTTGCCTCTGTCAGTGTTTTGATGATGGTTATTGGTATTCAATAAGCTATCAGTCAGTGATCAAAGCAATCACAAAAACAAGAAATAGACCTCAAGGAAAACTTACCATCTAGATAAGTGAGCTTATAAAAATCACATGGATTCTCGGCTTTAATAAGTCTTTGAAGTATGATTTGTTAAAATATCCTGCAAGTAAATAAACCGAAAGATTGCATGCCTGCATATGCGGAATTAGGGAATGAATTGAAATGAAAGTTGGAAAGGTTGTTTTAATAGTAGCTGTTAATCATCCAGGACATAATGCCAAATCTTGAAAATCTTTTTTTGTTTTGTTTTGTTTTGTTTTGTTTTAACGTTTCAATCATTTATTTGAGTATCATTTGAAAGTAGGTGTACTCAACACAGTTAAAGGATCATATTGTCAGAATAGACATTAACAATAGTTCAGTCTTCTCTCTCCTATTTATACATGAATCTCATGTATGAATCTAACAGATCATTCTTTGTGTGTGTGTGTGTGTGTGTGTGTGTGTGTGTGTGTTTGGCTTCTTTTTTTTTAAATTTATTTATTATTATTATACTTTAAGTTGTAGGGTACATGTGCATAACGTGCAGGTTTGTTACATATGTATACTTGTGCCATGTTGGTGTGCTGCACCCATCAACTCGTCATTTACATCAATCTTGAAAATCTTAAAGCCCACAATCTGACATTTAAAAAGGCAGGTAGCCAATAATCTATAATCCCTTATTAGTCAAGTTCTGTTCCCCTGCTTCCTGGAAGATAGGGGACTCAGAATGCAAGGAATTGGATCACATTGGTATTGCCGATTATTTATTTAGTCACATGGTGTTCATTTTCCTGGAAGCCACCCGCTTGGTGAAGTGAATATTGCATCTCTCTTCCGCAGTGTTTCCTAGCATATTCATTTATTATATATATTTTAAGACTTAGGTTTTGTGACTTGTCATATAAGTCACACCTGGTTGACCATAAGTAATTCGGTTTAACGAAGAAAGAAGAAAACAACTAGCTAGTATTCATTTGTTAATCTAATTTGTGTTTTGACCCATGACATTTTCTTTTCGCTGTGTTTGCAACTGGCCATGGCTGGCAAATCATTTAGCAAGCATGGAAATGCTTGCTGCAATGGTGTGTGGTGGGTGGACTTAACAGAGGCCCCCTTGATGGGAAGTCAAGGTGCCAGAATGAAAGTTAGATATGGGAGGCTTTCAATATATAGTGCACCCTGAATTTCTGAGCCTACCACGAATGTGCCAGAATAAAACATTATGGGAGTTGGTAGAATACAAGTAGGGCGGGCGTTGACCCAGGGGATGGACCATATGGCATTACTCCAAGCTTGAGACGTAGTCCGGTCATAAAAAAATCAAGGCCTGGTAAGTACAGCTCACTCCCCAAGTACTGTGAGTTAGGAAAGAACAAGTGTGAGCGGCACGTGAGTGTTTGTGGAGCACAAAGGGCCACCCGCACAATTAGGCTCACAGTTAATGGTTTTAGCCACACAGCATCCACGCTTTTCTTCCCTCAGATTTCCTTGTAATTTAGCCCAATGGGAAACTTTCAGCAGACATTTCATAGAGCAGTTAACTCTGTGGCGGCCATCAGTTTTAATTGGAATCATGTAGCTAAAACCCTAGGTAGTACTTGACAGCAAGAGGGTGTCTTTTAATTCAGGTATTTCTGGTTCCGCTCTGGGCTTCTCTGCAACAATGTTCCCTGATGCATGGCTAACTCCAGAAGGCACAGATCCAGGCAGCCTTAACAACGGTGCTGTGTTTAATCGTCACCAAAAGAGGAGCCCTCCATCCCTTTCTGATGGCTTATGTTTATAGGTGGATGGGCGGGGGTGGGGGTGTGGTATGAACCTAGCAAGCACCACTTTGGGTACAGAACAACAGCAGTGTTCGCGGCCAGTCCCAGTAGGTAGTTGGTCTTTAGCCACCGAAGCATTCTGTCCCTGCAGCTCAGCAAAGCAATTACCAAGCCATCATTGTCCTGATTTATAAAGAAATTGCCTTCCTTGGGAGAAGACAGTAAGGTGCATAGTAATTCGAACAGCAAGACCGTGCTAATCTTTAAAAAAAAATTAGGGAAACTTATTTTTTTGGAAATTATTCTGATGTGGCTGTGATGAGGGACCAGCTTTCAAAACACATATGGAGAGAGAGAATTCAAGAGCTTTTCAAGTAAATTCAGCCTTACATTATTTGCAGCCAATAAAAGTTTACAGAGGTGTGGCTAATCCTAATGCTGGTAATCCTAACTGCCTGGTACTTATGGTTGGTGCTTCAGATAATGTTCTGGGAATTCATTAAAAATAACAAGACCACACTGCAGACTTCACTTCCACGGGGCTAGGAAGCTGCCTCAGTTCTCTGTCTTATAATCCAGTGTCCTCATGTCCTAGACAGATACAGAATGCCAATTGTAGCACTATCTGTTCTCTGCAAGCTCTGAAGACTCCAGTTTTCAGGGGCCTCTTCTGGCAGAAGTGGAAGATACCAACCAGGCAAAAGAGCAGTCTGGACCAAGCTGATGGCTGCAAATTTGGTGGCACTCTTGTAGCTGATGAGATCAGAGATAGGGCAGAATATATTGAAGCATGTCATTCAGCCTCAAAAAGTGCATCATCCCAACATCACATCAATGTTGCCCATGCAGAGGGCCTCAGCGTGCCCTGGGTCCCATCGAACAGTGGCCTGGCCTTACTGCATTGAGGGCAGGTATTTTCTATGCCACCACCTCACGCCCCTCCACATGTGTATATGTATATGGCATTTTGTTCTTGATCTAAGCAATCCAGTTGTTTGATTATCTAGAAATCTCTTCTTGAAACTTGCATGTGCCCACTGTAGGCTGAGCAGTTTTCCTGGGAGGGAGTGGGACATGAGGCATCAGAGACAGTGCTGAGAAAAATCTGTTTACCCTGGAGCAAAATGAGCTGCAGGCTCCCTGTGTTTCCTATTGCTGCTGCAACAAATTGCCAGAAATTCCATGACTTAAAACAACACAAATATATTATCCTGCCATTTCCCAGAACTTCAGACACTGGTCTCACTGGTTTAAAATCAAGGTGCTGGTACAATCGTCCTCCTTACTAGCAGCTCTGGGGAAGAATCCAAGCTACTGCAGGTTGTTGGCAGAATCCAGTTCCTTATGGCCATGGGACTGAGGTCTCCACTTGCTTGGTGGTGGCCAGTTGAGAGCTGCCCTCAGCTGCTGCCCTCCTAGTGGTCTCTCTCTCCCCTTTGCCTGTGGCTACCCCATATGTCGAAGCCAGCAGCTGGGAGCTGAACCTTTCCTCTTGGGATCTCTGTCATCCTTTCTGCTGCACCTCTCTGACCCCAGCCAGGGAAAGCAGAGAATAAAATAGGGAGATTTCCCAGGGACAAAATAGGGAAAGTCTCCCTATTTTAAACTTTGTAACCTTAATTCCATCTGCAACGTCTCCCCCCCCCCCCTTAAAGTAACCTGTTCACAGATTCCAAGGATTAAGTTATAGACATCTTGGAGGGGCTGTTCTCCGGCCTACCACAGTCCACCCTCTGGCCTCCAAAGAGTCACATTCATCCCACATACTTTTATTCCATCCCAGAGTCCCCAAAGGTTTCGTCCCACTACAGCATCAACTCAAAGTCTTAAATCTCTTCAGCTCAAAAGTCCAAAATCTGAATCATCCAAATCAGAACTGGATGAGTAATCTGTTAAGTACAGCTCCTGGGGAAGAACTTCTCTCCGTCTGTGAACCTGTGAAAATAAAGAAGCAACATTTCTGCTCCCAACATGCAGTGATGGGACGACATAGGATAACAATTATAGACATTCTAAAAGGGGGAATTGAAAATACAATGGAGTCATTGCTCCAGAGCAGCTTGGAAACCCAGCCCAGCAAACGCCATTGAGTTTCCAGGCCAGAGCTTATCCAATGTCAGCCTCAGCTTTGCCCTCCGGGTCAGATGTCAGAAACAGATAACACTGGAAATGCCTCTTGTAAGCTGGTGGGGGAAGAAGCCCTGCTTCAGTCCACTTTTGAGTATCGTGCAAACGTCGTACATTTCTACCTGCAGAGAACTACAAGAACAGAACTGCATTTCCACCTGCTGCGGAACTACAAGAGGCAGGAGTGGAACCTCTGGGGAGGAATGGCCCAGGATTTGTAGCAATCCACCTGGGCTGTCCTGTGGCCAGATCTCAGGAAGGACTTAGCACAGGGAATGTGGTTGAGTAAAAGGGCATTAACAAGATTTGCCCTTGGTCTACCATGAGCCAGCCACAGTTTTAGTAGACATGTTGCACTGGCTAAAGATGCCAGGCTTAGTAAAAATGGAAAATTATGTGCCCAGATTAACATTTGCCGCAGAATGCCATGGCTCCCTGCCAGGTCCTGTCCTTGGTTGGAGCCTGCAGACCCCACCCCTGCACGGATGTGCATGGATAGTATTTGCACAGGCTGTTCACCTGGAACTTAGCCCAAGCCTGTGCCTGAACTTTAAGCCTTGCCCTTCGCATTTAAAAGTATACATTTTTAATACTTTCCATTTACGTTGCATGAGCTGCTTTTTTGCTGGAAACGTGTTTATTATGTTCTGTGTCCTTATTTTTTAAGTTACAACCCATGACTTGCTGCTATAAGCATGAAGGAAAATAAATTTACAGAATTACAACTTAAGGAAATATTTTACTAAAATAGATGAAGAGTAAAATTTTCATCCATTTCAGCCTATATTTGTTTTCTGTTGTATATCCAGATGTCACTTCTAAAGATCGGTTGCCAAATTCTTCACACTGCTAGTTACATGCTGATGATATCATGATTACTCACGTCAAATATGTCTGTTTACCTTGCTAGACTGTGACCTTCTAAAGGTCAAAAGTCAGATACTCTCATCAGTTTATCCCAGGACTTATCATTGCGTATGGAAGAAAGCAGGCATCCAGTCAAGGTTGACTGCTTGGTAGATTTGAAATTATTTATCTCTGCTATTTTATCTTCCTAGAATGATTCCTCTAAAGCCCATATCTCCTCCAAAATTGAACCAAACATTACATAATAGAGTAAAAAATTAGAAATAATCTGGATATTCATTAACAGAGTATTAATTTGAAAAATTATGAATTGTGATCTATTTTTTTGTTGTTGTTTTTGAGACAGAGTTTCACTCTTGTTGCCCAGGCTGGAGTGCAATGACACGATCTCAGCTCGCCACAACCTCTGCCTCCTGGGTTCAAGCGATTCTCCTGCCTCAGCCTTCCGAGTAGCTGGGATTACAGGCATGCGCCACAACGCCCAGATAATTTTGTATTTTTAGTAGAGATGGGGTTTCTCCATGTTGGTCAGGCCGGTCTCAAACTCCCGACCTCAGGTGATCCACTCCCCTCAGCCTCCCAGAGTGCTGGAATTACAGGCATGAGCCACCGTGTCTGGCCGATCTGTTTATACCATGAGATACCAAAAGTCATTCAATGATTGTAGCTACCATCATGAACAGAGACAGTGATAAACTTTGAAGACATAAAAGCCAGTTGCCTGAGGAATTATTATGGTAAAAAACAGAATGTTACCTACACGGTTTATTAATACAAGTGGAAAATAATCTTGAATGATAAATACCAAATGGTCACAGTGATTACCTTAAGGGAAAGCAAAGAGTGTGGACATCACTTTCAGTTCTACATTTCCCCCACTCTGTTAATATTTTTACATTAGTTTTAGATTTTTAAAAAATAAATGACTAAAATTGCCAACGCTGCTGTGAAACCTTGTTCTTTCCTCTCGCACGTTTGTGGAAGATACATTTCCTGTGGGGTGCTGGTAACCCACCTGGTGTGTTTCTCCCCTCTGGGCTGGAAGGTCTCTGGTGGAGCAGCTGCTCAGCCAACATTTACTGAGAAGAAACCAGCCCGACCCTGAGCAGCTGCCCTGTGTCACTGCAGATCCCCTGTGATGTCCACACCATTCCCAGCGGCACCTCCCGGATGAGGAGGCCAAAGCCAACAAAGTGCCTTCACAGCTAAGTAGCGCAGCTGTGCGCACCACACCAGGTGCAGGAGAAGCCACCTTTGTGAACATTTTGAATAGTGAGAAAGCCAGCCACTCCCTTTTTGCAAAGGAGCTACAAATCAAAGGGATGAGCCCTCATGGATTTTGTGGGAAGAATGAAGGGGATGGACAGACTTGGAGGGTCTCATGCTGCCCCCAGCCCTGCACCCTCTGCACCTAGAGAGAGAGGCTCTGGCTGGATTACTGTCACTGCATTAAAGGCCAGGTGGGGTCAGCGGACCCAGTGACTGGGCAATGACACCCCTTCCTTCCCCGCCCCTGGGCACTCAACGAAGAGGACAATCTTCCCGCACAGAGGAAAAGGATGGGCTTTTTGGACAATAATTTTGGAAACCACAGACAAAGTCTCTCAAGGCCTTGTGGGGGGACACGAGGCAGAGCTGCTGTTTCCCCGAGGAGGCAAATACATTGGATTTCTGAAACCCAGACTCTAGATTTAGGAGAACAGCCTGCTGCTCCAAGCAGGGGCTGCTCAGACCACTTATTTTGGTGAGATGTTTTTAGACAGTTTAGGATCCCAGCCTCAGAATATGCTGCAAGTTCTGTACCTCTAGCACAGAAAACAAACAAACAAAAAACCTGCATAATGTTCATATAAAAATTTTTAAACTTGGAACAAAATATCAGGAGTTCACAGACACCCTCCCGAATCCTATGTCTGAGCTTCAGATGAGAATCTAGGTCAGGGGCTGATCATGCCAGAGACCCGTTTCTATATGGCTTCAAGTAAGAATAGGTTTTACAGTTTTTAAAAGGTTGTTGAAAGAAAGAGGAAGAGAAGGAGAGAAGAAAAAGTGGCAGAAACCCTGTGTGGCCCGCAAAGCCTAAAATATTTATTCTCTGATCCTTTACAGAGAGTTTTTAACTCCTGATTTAGGTGTTCACGGATAGAAGATCTCTTTAAAATTTAATGTTTTTAAAGCAAAAGTGAGTGCACTTTGTGGCATCAAGAAAAGCATGATTGGCATAATTTCTCATTCTCACACTTACTCAGATCAGGTAAGTTATGATAAATTCAAGCCATCGAGGATGTCAGGATGTTCTCCATAGAAGGGAGCTAAGTATAGGCATAAAACTCCAAAGAGCCAATTTTTTGCATCTTTACGTGTAATTAATACTTGATAATCGATCTGGCTGCTAATAATATGGCTCTTTGAAGGGGTGGCTATTAGGTCTGTTCAGTCTCTGCCTAACTAAGCAAGAGAGAGCAGGCAGGAGAGGCTGGGCGTTCTGGAGATCTCGTTAGTGGGGGTGGCTGTGCTGTTGAATTATAAGATTGTCATGAGTTAAAAAAAATTCCATCCATTTCTGAGTAGGTCATTACATGGTCAAAAAATTGAGACGCTCCGTATTTATATTCTACTTGTGAGATTCCCCCTCACAAGTTTAGTGTTATTTCCCATCATTTGCTGGTTGACTGTTAGAAGCTGAAGGCCATTGGTCCAAAGGCCATCACTGGTAGGTGTAGGGGCCATGGTCCCATCCTGTTAGGAAGAGCCTGGGGAGTGTTGTTCAGAGTCTATACATCACGTAGCACACAGCAGACAACCACATGGCTTCATGGCCATTCAAGAAGTACTTTACCTTTCTACGTTGAATTTCCTACCGTGGGCTAAGGTCATGGTTCTCACCTGTGGAATGTGTTCTCATCACCTGGAGACCAGTGGAACACACTGAGAACTGGGCTAATGGAAGTGTAGGGGAAGGGCCTGTGCCTTTGTATTTTAATCCAGTTCCAAAGCTGATTCTGATGCAGCAGAAGAGCATAGGTTTGAGAAGCCACAGGCCGAGCACAGGTTAGGTGCTGGGGAAGCACATGTGCAGATTAGATCCTCATGGAGCCCAGCTATCCAGAGCAGGCCTCTCAGCCTCGAAACAATTGGTGTGCTTTGTGGCGGGGGCAGTCCTGAGCATTGTGGGATGGTTAGCAGCAGCCCTGGCCACCTCTACCCATGAGATGCCTGTAATGCCCCCAACACTCACCCAGCGGTGACAACCAAAAATATTCCCTGGTGGCACAGTCACCCTAGTTAGGAACCACTGGTCTAGAAAGAGTCCTGAAAAGAACCATATACTCTTTCATCCAGTCAATATCCAGTGAGTTCCTACTGTGTGCTGCATGGTGGGGAGCACAAACAACCAAATAAAATGATGCTCGCCTACCTCCTAACACCTTGTGGGACCAGACTCAAACATTGCGTGTTACAGGTGCTCTAAGAGAAGCTTGTGCCTGGAGCTATGAAGGAAGGAGTAGCAGGGCTGAGGCAAGGCTTAGAAGGTAGAAAAGGCTGTGCTTGGATTGAGCCCTGGCAACTGCAAATGTCAGAGTCAATGGCTTCAAGGTGGAAGGAAGAACATTCCAAGGGGAGGGATCAATGGGCCTGGGAACCCCAGACAGCCTCTCCGTATCCTTGGCCAAGCGTCCAGAGGCTCTCAGCTCTGCCCTGGGGCTCCAGATATCCCCGGGGTCAGGTCTGGTCTTGGTCCATGCCATCATCTCTGGTGTCTTCTGCCTCCCCGGCCTGCCTTGCTGGGTTGCATTGAGGCTGTACTAAGTACGTGGCTTCATATTTCGACTTTGCCTTGGGACTCTCTGTATCACTTAAACTCAGCTCTATTCTCTAGCAACCTCCAGACAGCCTACCCCACTCCTCAAACTGATGTATGGTCTCAGGAACCCAGCCAGATCCTGCAGAGACCCAGCATCTGGGCTCTGCTGGTTATGAATTGGAAGATGAGATGAAGGAACTCAGGGAGTGCCTGCCCAGGGATGTGAAGGGTTGGGCCACCTGATGGATGGTGATTATAGCAGGGCTGGACCCAGGGCTCAAGGACATGTGAATGGGCTTGGTATGAGACAACTCCAATGGAGTCCAGACCCTGAAGGCCAAGGAGAAGGTGAGGGAGAGAGGAGAGGAGGAAACAGACATAGGAAGACAACCTAGCCTTGAGCCAGGCCGTGAAAGCTCTTCCTCCAAGCCTGAGGTTGTAGATGGGTGAGAAACTGGGAAATATCTGACTGTCTCCAGGCCACAAAATTGTGCTGTTCTCTTCAGCACTCAATCAATATTATGAACAATCATAAGAAAGTTTATATCTTGAGCTAATTTTACTCTCAATGCTGTATGCTATCTTCAATTGCATTTTCTTTTTTTGCAAATTGAAACTGCCTCGAATAACTCAGGATGGGGCTTGTAACACAGGTACAGTTTAAGAAGCCAGTATTCAAATGGCGGAACAAACATCTGATATTTATTCTGTAAGCACGGAGCACAGTCAGTCACAGAGTAAACATGCCCCTGCTTTCCTGAATTCCAATCCGATGGAAGGGCTGAATTCTGAATAATAACCAACTATGTGTCACACATTCAGCTGAATGCTAGGTATAAACATAAGAATGACATGCTTTCTACTCTCCAGAAACTCCCAGTGCATTAATTAGGTCACAGCCTAAATAATACCAATACAAAATCAATGATATCAGTAAAGGAGGTTCAAAGAGCTAAGAGTGTGTGAAGGGAGAGGCTAATTACAAATACATTAATTACCCAATATCTCATTCCTTGGTTTTCTCTGTGGTTTGATCTTCAGTATCCTGGCCATCTGAAACAGAGACACATCTTTCATGCAAAATGCCACAGTCATACAGGTGAACATACAGTCTGAGTTCCACGTTGGGTCCTAGGAGAGCACTGAGTGATGGAGATGCAAAGAAATGAGATGTCAAGCAGCACAGAAGACAGGGGAAAGGAAGCAGTTTAGTTGCATTTAAATAAAAAAAAGATTGGTCTTTTAATTGGAAGACATAAAAATGAATTGTTTCACTTTTTATCTATTAGGCAAAAAGATTATAGAATCCACTTTTAGCAGGAACTTCCCAATGACATAGCAACTGACAATTCAGTCACGATTGTAAAGATTACTAATAAGGACGAGATATTATGCACATTTTTGTGCTTCTAACAAATAATCTACAGGTATTTGTTTTAATGCTATGTTTATGCATAGAATTTTTCCATACCCATTTCTAACCAGACATAGAAATCACCTTCCTCATGATGGGCAGAAGATGGTTTAAGTATAATGGGAGGGAGGAACTTTCTAGCTTGGACATTGATTAATTGTCAAACACTAAGGACCATGATTACTATTAACCATGTAGTGAGCATCACAGGTTATCAGGGTGTTTATTTTTAAACAGTGAAACATCTTGTTAAGT
Source organism: Theropithecus gelada (assembly GCF_003255815.1). Classification (NCBI taxonomy): domain Eukaryota; kingdom Metazoa; phylum Chordata; class Mammalia; order Primates; family Cercopithecidae; genus Theropithecus; species Theropithecus gelada. The sequence goes on along the minus strand of NC_037673.1, from coordinate 10,861,128 downwards.
TTCACTATAAAGGTGTAGAGACAAAAATTTGAGCTGTGTTCAAGTCGTGATGCTTACAGCTTTATCATCTATGGTTAACACAATTATGTTTCAGTCATAAGCTGACATGACTTTACCTTAACACGTTGATCAAAAGTCTTAACCAACAACAATAAAAAACTGAAATTTGTGGTTGAAAGAGTAGAACTTGTGTTTGTGGGGAAGAGGGAGGAACAGGAAACCCTCCTTACCACCAATGTGAAAATCAAAGATTCTCTTAAGATATGTTTCACGCACTGAGGTATAGTTGATTAAAAGTGGAAACCCAGGCCCAAAGACCTGTAGGAAACCATTACCTATTGAAAAGAGACAGTTCATATAAAAATGTATACTGAGCCTCATCATGCCTGCAGACAGTATGATAACCCCCTCTTGAAGTCTATAAGTATACTGAGCCTCATCATGCCTGCAGACAGTATGAAACCCCCCTCTTGAAGTCTATATGTATACTGAGCCTCATCATGCCTGCAGACAGTATAATAACCCCCTCTTGAAGTCTATATCTTAGGTGCTGTGTGGGTATGAGTGTATCTCAGTTACTCCCCTTCTCTGCTGAGACCTTAAGTTATTAATCTGTCTCATTTTTCAATATCTTACACATTGTAATATAGTAGCCAATTAATAACTTTTTAAATTTTGGAGGAGACTGGACTAGAATGGAATAGAAAGTAGAATAAAGGAAAATGCTAAGATTAGTATTGACAGCTTCTGATGTTAAGTTGTTCATTTTGATTATTTCCTATTGGTTGGTCCCATACATTTAATGATTACCAGTGAAATTAGGACTGATCATTAAAAAGTTTATTGGTGAATCAGGAAGCAACCTGCCTCCAAAGAAAGGATACTTGAAGGAAAGACTGAGCACATTAGTCAAAGAAGAGCTGCAGAGGGTTTTTTCAGATCAGGGTGTATACACACTACCCTAAGTTGTTTGCCAGCCTGAATTTCATTAATTCTATTTGGAAATAATAACTCACTACGCTAAAGAGCCAAACATAATCACACATTGCCACACAACATTCTTCTGGCCAAAGAGGTCTGATTCAGAATCTTTGACAAACTTATTATTTTAACAGCTTCACAGCTCAACCTGGTGAAAATCATTTCAAGAAGGAATGAGCTAAGATGCTCCTTTAAAAGGGCCATTCTTTTAGTTTAAAATAATATCCAAATGCCTCTCACCACCTTTTCCCTAGCGGAAAGTTAGTTCCTCTCTGGCATGCACCACGGATTGTGTCAGAAACAAAAGTTGGCCATCACAGGATGGAATTTATAAAATTTTACATAAAAATGCTGGCAATATTTGCCTAGTTATATTATCTAAGAAGCTGAGAAATTTTGTTTATATTTGAAGATCAGCAAATGCCAAAAATACTAATTTGAATTGTATAACCTTTCCCGGTGTTACACAGAAGTGCCGCTGGATAGAGCCTGTCTTAATACACCCGTGGAACTTTTTAGGTTTCCAAAAAAACGATTTATGTTCAGTGGCATTTTAACATGAAACCTATTTTATTTTAAATCTTAAAAAACCATATTCTGCATTCATATTTGACATCAGGCCTGAAGCCCTTTCTTTCCCATCTTCACAGGTTTTGTTCCAGCTCCTCCTCACCCGAATGCTAGGTAGAGACATAGGACTGACACGCCTTCTATCCTCCAGAAAGTCCCAGTGCAGTAATGAGGTCACAGCCAAATAATTCCAATACAAAATCAATGGTGATGAGTAAAGGAGGTTCAAAGAGCCAAGAGAGTGTGAAGGGGGAGGCTAATTGCAAATAGATTGATTCCTCAAAATCTCCGTCCTTGGTCTTCTCTGGGTTTGAGCTCCAGTATCCTGGCCATCTGAAGCAGAGACACACTTACTGCATGGCCTTGGACAACCTCTGAGGCTTGGTTTTATCATCTGTAAAATAGAATTTACTACAACAGCAAAAGATGTTGTGAATATGAAATGAGACTACCTGAGTCAATTATAGTGGGCTGGAGATTCATTTCATTCAACTTCTTCGACTTCTCCAGACTCCGTCCAGGCTTCCGGATCCTTGGGATCTGCCTCATGGCTGCCCCAGCAGTCAGTAAAGAACACGACCCTCCTCCCAGCCAGACCCTCTGTAGAGAACTGGGGTCTGAGTTCTCAACATGAGCATCAGTATATGCAGCTTATCTGACTCTAACCTGGACATTCTGAGTCAGAGACTCCAGCATGGAGCCAGCAGTCTGTACTGCACGCACCCTCCGGAGGATTCTGATGCTCCCAAAGTTTGAGAATCATCCTTCTTTTTCTACCACTGTCCCCAAGGTCCTGAAATTCTTTCAATCCCTTTGTACCACCCACTAACTCACCTCCTCCAGCCTCCCTTTTACAGGTTGTGTTGCCTGTAGTAAGTCATTGCAGAAATTCTCTACTGGAACCATACGCTAACCGTGGGTAGGAGAAGAACAACATACTCTCAGGTGGTAGAATAACTAAAAGCAACCCAAGATTTTCCTTCCGATTATCTCTGTCTCTTGTAGGAGCAGAAGATCTCTCTGCTTCGCAGCCGCACATTTCATTACAGTAGGCCCCGTCTGTTGCCATTAGCTCAGCATGTGCTAGCACAGAAAAGAGCTTGGAGCAGCTCCTTCCCATACGAGGTATTATGCACATCCCAGTGACTAAACTGTCACAGAAACCTCTAACTATGTCCCTAGAATAAATTCCTAGAAGTCTACTTCTGGCTGGGCCAAGGTAGGTATCTTTGCGGCAGACAAATTTAGATGTCGAAAATATTTCAGAAGTTACAAGCTCTGTCTTTGAAAGTGTTTCAGACCTCTCAAAGAAGAATCCTTTGAATCAAAAAGCTTCTAATTGTACATGAAGTAAACCTAGAAGACTTTCTGAAAGTCCCCCACCCTCCGCGGTCATGGGACTCACAGATCCCATATTAGGAATTCTTCCTTGTCTATTCCAGGAGTGGCGTTACAGACATCTGTGACTTACCCAACTCTGGGATGTGTTTTGTGGAAGCCATCCCTATTCATTAAAGATATATTCTTGATAAGCATTCCGAAAAAGTGGGGGAAAAAGCATTTCCTTTCAAACTATGAGAGCAGATGGGCATGGAAAGACATTCTTTTGGTGACAGCCGTGAAGACTGCTGACGTGTCCTTTTGCTTTGCAGGAATGTTAGTTCGGCCGGAGAGGAGGCCCGCAGAAGGATGAGAGAGTGTGATGGGCTTACGGATGCCTTGCTGTACGTGATCCAGTCTGCGCTGGGGAGCAGTGAGATCGATAGCAAGGTTGGTTGTGTTTGCATAGATTAAGCATGTTCGAGAATAAATACTCCCACAGGACTCAACAATAGCTAACAACCCTGGAGAGCCGATGCAGTAATTCAGACTTTCCTTCTGAACTCTCTCCTGGTTTCCTTATAAGAATCCAACACTTCTTAGACTGGGCTTCTAATTCTAGCATGGAACTAGATACCTGACTTCTGATTAGCCATGAGTAAATATGCAGATTGTTCTAAGTTACTCAAACCACAGGTATTCCAGATGAGTGTGTAAACTTGAATACCACAAGCTTCTAGTTTTTATTTAATGTAATCCACTTTCAAAAGAAAAGACAAGATGTTAAAACTGCCTGCTTTTTTTTTTTTTTTTATTTTTTGCGACAGTCTCGCTCTGTCACCCAAACTCTGTCCCCCAGGAGCGCAGTGGCGCAATCAAGGCTCACTGCAACCTCCACCTTCTGAGATCAAGTGATTCTCCTGCCTCAGCCTCCTGAGTAGCTAAGATTACAGGCATGCGCCACCACGCCCTGCTATTTTTTTTATTTTTAGTAGAGATGGGGTTTTACCACATTGGCCAGGCTGGTCTCAAACGCCTGACCTCAAGTGATCCACCCACCTCAGCCTCCCAAAGTGCTGGGATTACAGGCGTGAGCCACCGTGCCCAACCTTGGGATTTGAATAATCCCATATTCTTATAAACTTACTTTTTAACAACTGTTGATTACATTAAGTGCCATTTTAAAAGGCCTGCAATGTCTAAATAAATGTCACAGTGCTAACCAAATGGGGCTTCCCAACAGAGTAAGTCACTGAAGTCTATTCAGTGTTTTAGTTCACAAGCCAGAATAGAATTGGATGGGCTTCTCCAGTGTTTGAGCTATTTTATTTAGTCTTCAATAAGTTTGATTCATTCATATAAGTTTGTAATTTCATAATATGCTGTTATAAACACAAACTTTACCAATAGTCATAAAGTAATGCAGGTAATAAATGTGATTTCTTAATAAGGATTTCTCAAGAGCCACCCTTATTGACATTTTGGGGTGAATTATTCTTTGTCATGGGACTGTCTTGTGCACTGCAGGGTGCGTAGCAGCCTCCCTGGCTTCTGTCCACTGGATACCAGTAGCAGCCCCCATCCACACCCCAGTAACAAACAACAACGTCTCCAGACATTGCCACATGTCCCGCAGGGAGCAAAATTGGCCCTGGTTATGAACCGTGGCCTTAATCCTATGGTTCTCATTCTGATTCTTTATTAGAATTGCCTTTGAAGTGTTCATGTAAATACATCTGCCCAGACCCTATTGCAGTCCTCTGAACCCAACTGTCTCACTCTGGTCACAAATTTTTGTACCTTTAAAAGTTCATCAGGTAATTTGATGTACATCTTAGATTAAGAACCTGCCATGGTAGATAGAGCTTTAATATGACTCTCTAATTGGGAATCTGGTATAATGTAATTTAGTTACAAAGTTAGATAAAGAGCAGATAAAAGTGTTTCTATCCATGTAGTCATTAATTGGTTGTGTCTATAAGTTAGCAAAGCACTTCCCAACCCTGACTACACATTAGAGTTACCAAGAAATTTAGAAAATCACTGATGCCTGAGCCGTACTCCCCGAAGATCTGAACGCAAGGTACCTCTGGGACGTCAGCCCTTTGAGTACTAGCTCACCCCCATCGTGAGCACCACTTCTCATCTTTTAACTTCTGCCCAGCTGGGTTCACATCCATTCCCTGACTGTGTGTTTTTAGTTTCAGAGATGAACATAATGTAACAAAGAGTAAGCATTCCCCTTTCACAGAGCCCTTACATGACCATTTTAGACCATTTAGTATCATCAGCAGGAAAATTAAATTCCTAAACAAATGTCCAGTCAAGATGTCTTGAATATTTACAGATGCTTGTTAGCATAACAGACACGTGCGTTTTCAAAGGGCTCCTGAAAGTAAATCACTGAAGCGGCAATGCTCAGCATCGTCATATTCAGAGTGGTGAAAGAGTGAGGCACTGGGAGACTATGCCTTTTACTGTGATGGCTACGAAAAGAGCTTTGATACTAACTGGACTGTGCAGCTGAAAATAAAATAAGAGTCAACAGCCTCATGCTTCAGCTAAGTGCGGTCACCAGCACGAAAGGTTAAGGCATCCTTCAGGAGCCGTAGTTCAAGAACCAACATGGCACAAACATCTTCTTTCTATCAGATGACCAGATTCCTAAAACCCTGGGAGACCTTGTACGTCATCTTTTCTAATGTCCACATTTTCCCCCAAAGAGGAAGTTGAAATAATTGGGAATATTCAGGGCCGGAGTCAGAAAACCCAGATATCCCTGGTGGAGTAAGAAGAGCCCTGAGCTGGCATCAAGACAGTGCCAGTGGACTGTGCCATCTCCACCTCCCACTGGCTGGAGCACCATATCCAAGTGACGTCAACTCTGTGACAAGGAGCATACTCATAGCTGAATGCCAAGGCTGTCGAAAGGATCAGATGTGATCAGCTACTCAGTAGGCGATTCTTTGGCTGTTGGCTGGATTGTGCTGTTGAGTTTTAACGTATTATTATGGTACCGTCATTTTCCACTCAGCCCTCTGCTTGGCCGCTTTTGAGCTTTCACAATGACAACTTGAGGGTGAGGGGGCCGAATGAGTACATCTTCTTTTTAAGGCCCGAGAAGTTAAAACATAAAAGAGCCTGGATTCCATACAAGCTTGTGGCTCTGGTCCTGTAACTGGTCCAGTGTGTTGACTGCATGACATATGGTAGAGCACTCTACAACTTCCAGATTAACCCTTTCTAAGAGAAAATAAGGAAACAAAATGACCCTGGTAACCAAAAACAACTGCTGAAAGCGCTGCTGACATCAATGGACGTCCCAAGCAAAGCTACCGGCTGCCACCCTCCTGCTAGGCTCCCAAGTCTTTTGTCTTCTCTTTCTTCTCATCCCCTTAGAGAAAAGCTCTTGAATTAAGTAACTCCCAAACCAACCCAGACTGCAAAACTCCAGAGGCTTAAATGAAAGATAAATGTGGTCCCTGTGACTTTCCTTCCCCCATTCCTCCTTCCCCACCCACCCCCATCCCTACTTTCTCTCCTCCTTCTAGCTTCTTCCCAAATCATCTCCCCAGCTGCAGCTCGATAATAAAGCATTTTTCACAACTGCAGATGTATTCCCCAGTAGTCATTTGTTAAACAGAGGAACAGCCATGCCTCCGGGGAAGACGAACAGTGGGATGAGAAAGAAGTTTATTCTCCCAAGTCTTTGATGTAAGAAAAATCAGTTTGAGCTGATTTAAAAATCATTCTAACTTATGCCATAACATTTTCCTTTCAGTGAGAGTCGTTTCTCTCTTTCATGCATTGCCCTGAGTTTACCTGCTTTCATGCCAGTCCACTTTTTGATGCTGAGAGGATGCTTGGAATAGAAAATCAGGTTGACTCAGAGCCCGTGGGATTAGCAGCCCATGACACCTTGAAAAGCTGACAAGCAAGGTCTGGAATGACAGAGGCTTCAGAGATATTTTCTGAAAACTGGTTTTCCTCGGAGATTTTCACGCCCTCGGTAATAAGTACAGGACACCCGCTACCTTTCACCAGATTCCAGCCAGTGGAGGGAAGCTGTGTAGGACTGCAATCCCAGCAGCCCCGGCCCATTCCAGTCCCACCCCAGGACTGCAGAGAAGCAGCTCAGTCTGGTGGGAGGTACTCACAGCTTTAGCTGTCCTCGCCTTCACCTGTACAATGGAATTGTATTATGTGCCTTCGCGGCTGGCTGTTACGTAGCAGGTGCCTGAAAAAATGATAGCCAACTTGGTAAGATTCTCCAAATAAAACTTGGCTCCGTTTATTGTTCTTTCCTGTGATAATTTTGCCGCTTTTAAAAATTGGATATTTTTCCCCTCTTTCCATGGTTCCTGGAGTCAAAAGGTCAGCTTTGTCTTAACCAGCAAACGTTTTCTGCAAAAGGTCAGAGAATAAATATTCCTAGTGTTGTGGGCCATACTGTCTCAGTCACAGCCATGTAATTCTGCATTGTACCATGAAAGCAGCTACAGATCATTCATAAACAAATGGGCCTGGGTGTCCTCCAGGAAAACAACCTGTCATGCACAACCAGCTGTGGGCTGCATCGGGCCCCTGGGCGGCAGTTTCCTCACCCCTCTTCTCAGCAATCACAAGTTATTACAGCTGGTGTTTTAGCAAATACTTTTGAGCAGACACTATTCAAAGAGTTGTATCTATGAGCTTATTAACCCTCACTGTTGCCCTGTACATGATACTGTTTTTGTTGTTGTTGTTTTTCTCAAGAAGGAGTCTCGCTCTGTCACGCAGACCGGAGTGCAGTGGTACAATCTCGGCTCACTGCAAGCTGCGCCTCCTGGGTTCACACCATTCTCCTGCCTCAGCCTCCCGAGTAGCTGGGACTACCGGCACCCGCCACCACACCTGGCTAATTTTTGTGTTTTTAGTAGAGACGGGGTTTCACCTTGTTAGCCAGGATGGTCTCGATCTCCTGACCTCGTGATCCGCCTGCCTTGGCCTCCCAAAGTGCTGGGATTACAGGTGTGAGCCACCGTGCCCAGCCTGTACATGATACTGTTAATACGACCCTCTATTTACAAATAAGAAAATAGAAGCACAGAAAGATTAAGCACTTTGCCCAAGGCCCCACAGCTTGTGAAATGGTGGACCCAGGATCATAAGCCAAGCCGGCAGCCCTAGATCACATGCTCTGGACCTCTGCACTGTGCCGTCTCCTGCCATTGTTAATGATACAAACCTTTGAAGAGCATTTGCTGTGCCCCTGCTTTCTTCCCAGTACTTGCGCGCTGTGTTACTTTCCTGCTGCTGTCATAACCAATGACCACAAACTTGGTGGCTGAACCCAATGCAGGTTTATGATCTTATAGCTCTAAAGATCAGGGGTCTGAAATGGGTCTCACTGGGAAAAACTTAAAATGTGGTAAGGTCTGTGTTCCTTCTTGAGGCTCTTGGGGAGAATTTATTTCCTTCCCTATTCCAGTATCCAGACCCTGCCCACATACCTTGGCTTGTGGCGCCTTCCACCATCTTCAGATCCGACCATGGCCAGCTACGTCCTTCTCATATCACATCACTGTGACTCTCCTGCCTTCTTCTTTGATGTACAGGCCCCTTGTGATGACACAGGCCCACCCAAACAATCTGGATAACCTCCCCATGTGACAAGCAGCTGATTAGTTTAACAACTCTCACCTCCTCCCAGCCACGTAACCTAACATATTCGCAGGTTCCAGAGATTAAGATGTAGACCTTGTGGGAGGGCCATTATTCTGCCTACCGCACACATATTTTAGCTCACCTCATGCACAAGCAACCTAAGATGTGGGTCCTGTTATGACCATTTTACAGAGGGGTACACTGTGTCCCAGAGATGTCAAGTGCATTCCAAAGTCCCACATCTAAATCGGACACCTAGGGCTCTACAGGTGTACAGCTCCACAACAGGTGGCCTTAACCACTGTTTAACCTTTTGGCTAAGAAAACATGAGTGTCAGGCATCTCAAAAAAATGTAGACTAAAAATATATATGCCCCCAGATGATCACAGCCCCTCACTTTCCTGGGACAACCCTGGTTTGCACCTGTGGCCTTGACACTCAGAAAATGCTCTGGTGGGCAGTAAATATGTCCCCCACCAGAGCTGACCGAAATTCTAAGTCTTTGACTCCTCATTATCCGATCCCCAATCCCCAGCCCGGGAGTCAGAGGTGGGGCACTGTGTGTTAGTGGATGATATTTGGGATCTCTCATGGTTGTACATTCTTTGCTTCTCACAAGTGAATTTCACTCAATAATAACATGTTTATAGAAGTAACTATTGTTGATAAGTCACTTCTTTGTGGGGGAGAAAAGGTCCTAAGACCTTTCCAAGTTTCTCTGATTGTTTTCCACTGTGGCTGTCAGGGGAACTTTCAGCAGCTGTCAGCCAAACACTTCCAAAGAGAAATGTGTCCGTGGAGAAAGACGCCTTTCCACGTAGAAGAATGGAGTGCTGAGTGCTAGTTTTATTCATTCCTTCCTCTGTTTCCCCCTTTTCTTTTTGGGTTCTGCAGACCGTTGAAAACTGTGTGTGCATTTTAAGGAACCTCTCGTACCGGCTGGCGGCAGAAACGTCTCAGGGACAGCACATGGGCACGGATGAGCTGGACGGGCTACTCTGTGGCGAGGCCAATGGCAAGGACGCTGAGAGCTCTGGTTGCTGGGGCAAGAAGAAGAAGAAAAAGAAATCCCAAGATCAGGTGATGCGGGCTGCTTGCAGCTGCATGCAATTATCCCATTCCCTAATTGCAACTTTAATATTTCCTCAATATATAGAGAATGAGCCCTGCATTTTCATCAGGAGGTAAAATCACTAATGCATCTGCACAGTTTTCCTGTGGGAATTTCACAGCTGAGACGGTGGGACATGAAATGACTTCCCCCACGTCTTGCAGTTGAGCCAAGATAGGAAATTACTTAAAAAAGAAAAAAAGACACCCAAGGCCCTAGCAGGCTCTGACATTCCACCTCTGAGCAGGCGCTGTGTTAATTCACACATTTACTTAGGGCATTGTCGGAGCTGGGTTTGGCGCCATCCAGGTGACAGGGATGGGTGGAATAGGAGATGTGGTAAAAGAAGGGAAACAGAGAGAGGGACAGGGAGGCCAAAGATCCAACGTGTATGTAATCGCTGGTCTTGAAGCGTTTGGATTTTCAGTCTCACACGTCCCATTGGAAATGGGGGTAACAGAGAATTCACAGCCCTTCCACAGGATGGCATTAGAAGCTTGGCCATGGGGGACAATTCAGATGAATTCAGAACAGTATTCAGCCGGAGCCGGAGGCCTCTTGAGAACAGAATGGCCCTCACCTGCTGCAACTGGTAGTAGGTTCCCCTGCAGCAAAACCAAGACCGCTAGGCAGCAACTCACAACCCTCCTGCATCAGAACAGCCTCTGCCCCTGTCCCGCGCTGGTCCTGAGAGAACAAACCCCTCACCACAGGCCCCACCAGGACAGGGAGCGATGGGAGGACAAAGCATCCCCACCTTTGCTAACACTGGAACAGAGGTTAACTTCAGGGCCTGGAAACTGATTTAGCTCATCAAGGAGCTTACAGAGAGTTCTAGGTTTGCAGATGTAAAGATGGTGGATATCATTTGTCCCCTGGAATCTCTACTACATATCAAGTCAGGTTTTTAAAGAGTATTTAGAGATTAGAGAAAATATATAATACAAATAAAGTGGAAAAAAGCAATATAGAAACACGTATGTACATAAATATAGGTATAGATGGTACAGATATAGTCTGGCCAGTTTTGTATGATATGTCTCTTATGCAAATACAAAATGCTATCTGCATGTACAAAATGTGTGTGTTTCTTGAAAAAGCAGAGTAAGATCCAGGAGAAGATAATGATCCATTCTTTTTGTACTTCTGTATTTATAAATTTTCTACAATGGAAATTACATTTGTAATCTTTGCAAATGGCCTTTAAAAACTAATGTTCGTAAAGGCACGAAGTTCATGTATGCTTATAAAAGTGTATGGTTTTTTCCAGACAAATTTATACCTCACTGAAAGGTGTAAGAGATTTTGGAAAATGAAAGGTTATCTAGTCTACAACACAGACCTTCCAGGACAGAGTAGCCAAATATTATAACAAGAATAAAAGTGATACAAATAATCATTGGTTTAATGATGGCCTGTAGAGCTTTTTCTAGCCCAGAAATTTATGTTGACCCTTGACTTTGGCATTGGTATTCTTGACCTTTAAAAGACACTATAATATTCTGCATGTCAAATTTACCTGTAAGAAAAATCTCAGAAACTTTTAAAAAAAAATCCCCGTAGGGATAATTCAATAAAATACATGATACAAAAATATGTTGCATGCATGCTCTTAGTTCAAGAAATGGTTCCTCTTGAACCATACGAGAAGTATCAGACTTCTAGGCCATTCTAGTCTAGAAGTACCAGACTGTGAGCTCCCGTGTACAGAAGCGTTTGACACTCTGTGCTTCATATTCTGGTCTAAGAGGTCCTTGCCAACTCATCTATTTCTGAATCTGCTCTGTGCCTGTTGCTGAATTCTAAGGAATTGCTAGTTTCTCTAGTCTATTTTGGGCAAAACCTCCCATGAAACAGTCTGCATGTCATCTGCCAAGAAGGTGCATCTCCCCCAGCAGGACCCTCCCTGCCCTCAGCAGGGCTTTGTGCCAGTAGCCTGCCACTGCAGCGTTGGTGGGGGGAATCCGAAGATTGGGGTCCAGGGAAATAGAAGGAAACAAAATGGATTCATTTACATTTTGCACCTTTTGTAGCAATAAGCATTTTTTGGTTTTTCACCTTGGTCTATGGCCAGCGATCCTGTGATGGTGTCCTGAAGTGGATACTGTTTCGACGTGGTTTGGAGGTAACAGGACATTGTCCTCCACCAGCTGCTGGCCAGGTCAGACCTTCTTCAAGATGCTCATGGTGTGAGATTGACCGTGTATAGAGGACCACTGAGAAAAACAAAAACTAAATAAGCAGGACCTGCTGGAATTCAAAACCTTTCTAGCTTATAAATTAATTTAAAGTTATTTAATTCAAATGGGTAAAAAATATGTATCTATCCACATGGGTGAGGAGACAAACCTATCCATTCCAACAGGATTCTGATCCACTCTTTTTATCTGGTAGGTCTTCTTTCATGATAATCTTTGTTTCACAACTGAGTATGCTGTAGTCAATTTAAGAGGAAATATGTTTGCTCTTTTTCACGTCTTTCTTAAGTTGTAGATGCCAAATGTATAGATGACTGGAAGATTCACCTGTGATATACAGGGTGCTATTTTATGCATAAAAGCAATAGGAATGGGATTCTGTGTAAAACTTCAGTGCTCCCTTGTTTTTCCCATGATGAAAGATATGTCTTGGAAGAGCTTTCAAGGCCTCTTGTCCTCACACTTTCCTGGCCTGTCTGAGGATCCCACAGACCAGCCTCTAGGCTTCTGTTCATGCTGTTCCCCTGCCTGGCCCTCCCATTCCTCCCTTTCACCACTCACTACTTGGAGAATAATCATTCAAGAGCAGATTAAACATCCCCTCCGTCTTTCCAAATCTTCTTTCAAGTAAACAATTGCTCCCTAATCTACTTCTCCATAATTTTATTTAAACTTCTCTGCTAGTTATTATCATATTATGGGTTAAGTATAGCACCTGATCCCCAAAGAGAGCGAATTTTCTGGGGCAAAGGACTGTGTGGGTCTTATTTCAGTCTGTGACTTCTAGCCCAATGCCTGGCCCCAGTTACACTGTGGCCTATGGTGGCCCCTAGCTCTTGCTGTGGGTTTCATTGTGGGTGGGTCCTCATAACTGTGACTTTTCCCAGACTCATCGGTTTCTTTCCTGGTGAGACTTTGCCGCTGTGAGCCAAACATCTTCCGCAGTCCTCCCTCCCTGTATTTTGAGCTGTTCCCCAGTCTCTCATGACAGTGCTGCATTTATCTTATTGTTAGTCGGTATTCTGAATCTGCAATCACCACCAAAACGAATGCACCAGCTAAATTACTATTATCATCTAAGAACTTAAGTTAATATGCAACAAAGGTATATGCGTGTGTGTCACAGTATCCCAGGAGAAGCAGGACTTTTGATCCTGCCAGACTAAACAAATTATTTGCACTGAAGGTATTATGAGATATCATGACATGCCATCACCTACAAGGTTTTCTTGGATTTTCAGGATATCGGTATTGGCCACCACTTCTTCAATAGCCTCACACGTTGCCTGCTGTGTCATTTGGATGCTCTTGACCCAAAAGTGAGACTCTATCGCTAAACAAACAGCATACATGTCCCAAAGCACAAACATGAATTTTATTAGTAGTTAAAATGACCACAATGGAGATTTGAACTTTAAATAACAGTTTCTTCTCATTTCAGACAAAATAGATATTAATGATAAATATCAAGGTATACATGTACACACTTAACATGTAAATAATATGTGAGTAAAATAGCACTAAACTCCAAGAAGAAAATAGTACCCACACCTTCAGCACGCCTCCTCCTAGAGAGATTCACAATTACAACTTACATCTCAGCATATATCCTTTCAGGTGTTTTTCTGTTAGAGGCCATATCAGACAGCAAAATTCATAAGGTCTTATAGTCAGTAAGTGTATTTTCACTGATATAGAACTCCAGTCTCTTGAGTGTTCAGAAGTCAGGCTCCTTGTATTTTATGGGGCTCTCATCTTCAGGGTGCTGCCTTCCTCCTCATGGTCAAGAGTCTGGCTCTTCACATCCACAGTTCAGGAGTGGAAATGGGGGAAAGAAGACAGGAGTACCCTTTCCTTTAGGGCTCCACCCAGAAGCTGCACACATCACTGTTACATCCCTGTGGCCGCTACTGACTCCGTAGTGGCACCAGAGCTGCGAGGGAGGCTGGGAATTGTAGTCTTTTGTAACAACCATGACCCTAGGTGAACCTTGGGCATACTCTTAATAAAGAAAAAAGGCATGTAGTGGCCTATTCAGGGTGTGCAGGGAGTCGGGGGCTCTCTATCCTTGTGGGGAGGGGTCTCTTACCAGTGAAATCATGTAGCATTGTCTGCACATGGTAATGAACAAAAACCCAACTTGTATTCATTTCATTGCCTCTACATTCCCTGCAAAGACTGCAGTCTCTTACTACCTGCCCCCGGGTGACAGCCCCCACTGCCCACCTTGGCACACCACTGATGGGCAGGAAGATGTAGGCACAAGTCTGCTCTGTGTCCCTTTGCTGACCGCTTTATGACAGCTTATCATTTGACACAGACTGACATTTCTCCTTGCCAGTAAGCAGTTCTTCACACTGGAATGCGGAAGACCTGCTGTGCATTCCATGGTGGAGGAATACCACGATATGGCGAACCAATCCCCTATTCCTAGAAAATCAGGTTGCTTCCAAGTTTGTACTAATGTAAACTATAATCAACATCTGTGTAGTTAAATCTCACCTACCCCCTTAATCACTTCTTAAGAATGAATTCTTAGAAGTGAAATAGCTAGACCAAATGCATGCTTTTAAGACTTTCAATACACAAACCATAATTTATCTTAATCACTCTAAATGTCAGTGACAGTTTCTGTTCATGGACTTGATTTTTTATTATCACTTCACGGATCTGCTCCTCACGACATTTGGATGCTCCTAGGCTTCCATTTCCTAATATCACGGGTGGTTTTTCTTTCTTTCCAGACAGTTTTCATTTTCTCATTAGTAACCATACTCTTTCTTTTACCGCTTAATACCATTTCCTTTCTAACCATCTGCTTCTTTCAGCTGCCGCCCGTTCCTCTTGGCTGGTTCGAGTACAGTCTCCCTCGGCCTTCACCTCACCATATGCTGGGAGCTTGTTGACTCAAGGCATGATATTTCATGTCCTGAAAGCAACATATCTCATGAGCCTGCAAAGATCACGGCTGTGCATTTCTGTGCAGCAACTCTCCTCTGCCATTATCCATGGATGAACCTGATTCTTCTACTTCTTTCTCACTTCTAGTAGAAAATATACCCCATCACCTAAAAGTGCTGCTATTTTAGTTTCAGTGAGTTTATAGACTTAAAACTCTGTTTCAGGCGTCTTGTTTAGTTTTCTTTTATTATTATTATACTTTAAGTTCTAGGGTACATGTGCCATGTTGGTGTGCTGCACCCATTAACTCATTTACATTAGGTATATCTCCTAATGCTATCCCTCCCCCCCGCCCACCCCACGACAGGCCCCAGTGTGTGATGTTCCCCTTCCTATGTCCAAGTGTTCTCATTGTTCAATTCCCACCTATGAGTGAGAACATACGGTGTTTGGTTTTCTGTTCTTGCAATAGTTTGCTGAGAATGACGGTTTCCAGCTTCATCCACGTCCCTACAAAGGACATGAACTCATCCTTTTTTATGGCTGCATAGTATTCCATGGTGTATATGTGCCACATTTTCTTAATCCAGTCTGTCATTGATGGACATTTGGGTTGGTTCCAAGTCTTTGCTGTTGTGAGTAGTGCCACAATAATCATACGTGTGCATGTGTCTATCAATACTGTTTTACAACTTGATCAGGGCCTCTCGGCCTCGGCACTGGTCACATGTGGGGCAGCATACCTCTCTGTTCCAGGGAGCTGGCCTGTGCATTGCAGGGTATTTTCCAGCCTCCCTGGACTCGACCCACTGGATGCCAGTAGCACCTTCTGCCACAGCCACGACAACCAAAAATGTCCCCAGACATTGCCGCTTGTCCCCCGGGGTGTTAAAATTGCCCTGCTTGAGACCATTGGACTAGATTGTCCTTTGAAGGACATATTTCTGAATATATAAATAAATAACCAAGACCACAGGATTATCTGAAGGAGGTTGGCACGTCAGGGACAAAGCCCCTTTAGAAGGTAGTAACAGGGACAGCCATGTCCCAGGTTTCCCGAGATGTGGATGGCAAATTAGGAGCGGAGAGAATTCTAGATGAGCATCAGTGATGCCCCAGTTGGTTCTATCACAGTGACTTGGGGAAGGGATGGGCAGGCCCAGTCATATGGAGCAACCCTGACAGCTGTCCTCTGTGGGGCACAGCACAGTGGCCGGCCTCATGATGCCAGTCTGTGGAGTAGGCAGCATCACCAGCTTCGCTCCTGAGGGGTGTGTGCCTACCTGGCCCCGTGGCCCCCCACAGGAGGAGGTGCATTATTCCTGAATCTCTTTTGCCCTAACACTTTGTTCAGACAGCACCTCATCCTGCCTCTTTAATGCAGGTTTCTAATCTCTCAAATGCAAAGCCCCTCCTGTCTTTTGCAAGGAGAGCCTGGGAACAATGCAGTGCCACATAAGTACAGCTAATTAGCCATCAACTCTATCCCCTCTTTGCACAGCCTCAGCCTCAGCCGCAGCTGAAGTCTTCTGAACAGCTCCTGGGGGATTCAGACACCCGCACTACCGTTTTCTTTGAAATTCCTAAGAATCGACACAAAGAATCATTTCTTTCTGGCTTTTTACAGTTAACTGGAGTTTTTGAATACCCATCACCTCTATCCTTCCGCCTTTAACCCCCCCAAAAGCTGGAAGTGGCCATGAAACACTATAAAGGCAAATTATGTAATAACTCTGCTGTTCAAAGCAAGCCAAGCAGGAGTGGCAGACGGTGGACGGACTTGGGTTTTGAATGTTGCTTTTTAAAGTACCTAGTGCTGGCTGCAGCTTAATTAAACCAAACCCTGCTTGAGAGAACATTCTCTGACAGTTTACCTACTTAGAGCCATCTTCTCTTCCTACATTTTGCAATGTGTGACTTCCCCTGAGAGGAAAGAGTGGGATCTTAAAATCAGAATGTTTCCCTGATGCTGCAGCTCTACTTCTTTTATCTTGCAGCATCTCTGGTCTGTTGTTTATTTCACCAAAATCTCTTAAAAAATGAAAGTGAGCCCGCACATATGTAATGACTGTGATGCTCCCTAATTGGTAGAGAAATCTAGGTAATAGAGATGCATTCCGCTGGTGAAGACAGCCTTTTCTGTTTATGTTCTGAAGATACGACTCAGCAGTAAACGGTCTTTTCTGCGCACAAACTTGATTGGCTGAGACTGAATGACGCCTGTGTCAGGTGGAAAGAGGAGCTGTGTATTTTAGCACTCCTCCTGAAATGAAAATCCTTCTCCATACTCTCTGACTGCTCGTTGTTGGTGTCTCCTCAGTACCCAGCCCAGTGCATTGGAGATCAGAGACTAGGGCAGCTGTAGGATGGCTCACAAAGCCTTGTAAATTGTCTTATAATTCTTCTCATTCATTAGGGGGCTTTTATGAATGTGATAATTAGAGTACTCCTGTGACTCTCTGTAACTTAAAGAACCTCATGTTTACAAAGTCTCTTTGTTGCTAATATAGTATGTAACACCTTTGCTTTCAGGGGTTTTTTGTTTTGTTTTGTTTTTTCTTTTTGAGACAGAGTCTCGCTCTGTCGCCCAGGCTGGAGTGCTATGGCGCCATCTCAGCTCACTGCAAACTCCACTTCCCGGGGTTCAAGTGATTCTCCTGCCTCAGTCTCCTGAGTAGCTGGAATTACAGGTGTGCACCATCACAACCAGCTAATTTTTGTATTTTTGTAGAGACAGTGTTTCACCATGTTGGCCAGGCTAGGCTCAAAGTCCTGACCTCACCCAGCTAATTTGTATTTTTGTAGAGACAGGGTTTCACCATGTTGGCCAGGCTGGTCTCAAACTCCTGACCTCAAGCGACCTGCCTGCCTCGGCCTCCCAAAATGCTGGGATTATGGGCATGAGCCACTGTGCCCAGCCTACTTTCAGGTTTTTATCCCTAAGTTATGTCTTTCTCTTCATATAAGGAGCAAATGGCTTCCAGTCTTTCAGTCTAAAACCCAACTGAGACAGAAATCTTTTAAATAGGCCCAGGGCGGTGGCTCATGCCTGTAATCCCAGTACTCTGGGAGGCCAAAGTGGGTGGATCACCTAAGGTCAGGAGTTCAAGACCGGCCTGGCCAACATGGCGAAACTCCGTCTCTACTAAAATTACAAAAATTAGCTGGGCGTGATGGAGCACACCTGTAATCCCAGCTACTCAGGAGGCTGAAGCAGGAGAATTGCTCCAACCCAGGAGCCAGAGGTTGCAGTGAGCCAAGATCGCACCACTGCACTCCAGCCTGGGCAATAGAGTGAGACTCTGTCTCAAAAAAAAAAAAAAAAAAAAAAAAAAAAAAAAAAAAAAAAAAAGTCTTTTAAATATAATTTAAGCCCTGCATAGAAGCAAAAGTATTTAAAGCAAATCCAAAGAAAGGCTCTTTCCTTTTCCTTCTTTTTAACATGCACATTGCGCACATCCCCATGCATATGTTATTTTCTTCCTAAGCAGACCTTTTTTACAGGGGCCGTTATGTATGCTCTGTGCTGATGGTGACCATATCAAAAAGCATCATGTGTAAATTTCAGCAGTCCCTTGACCTTCTATCTTGGAAAGCTTGATATCCTCTTTTTTTTTTTTTTCCAAAAATTTTTGAGCATTACCTTCTTAATGAGAGCATACATATTTTCAATTCTATACAGTTTTAGAAATGGAATGACAGAAACTGTTGGCTGTTTTTTTATGGATATTAGTCATGCGGTCGTATATATGAAGCCAGTAAAGAAAAGTGCTGATATGTTATTGAGTGAGGCACTATTTGGGGTGGCAAAAAGTGAATCTATTGGTTTGTTCTATGATCTATAGACACTCACTGCTATTATGGCAGCCTGTCTCCAACAGAGCTCTAATTCTCAATTACTCAGTTTTCAAACACTCTGGTTATAGCCACCTTAATCCTTAGCTTTATGTACTCTAAATATGTGTGTAAAATTAGAAATTTCTGTAAGCAAGACAATTCATAAGAGGAGGTTTAGTATTATGCTAGTAATATATTCTTTGGTCTGTTTTCCTAGTCAACAACATGTGAATGACTTGCATAAAGTATAACTTGAACGTTTAAGTAATATCTGTAAGACTCAAGGGATGCTAGAACTTTTGCAAAATTTGTTTGTTAAAATATAACGGATGAAAATTAACTTGTTACACAGAATTGTGGAACATTTATGTAACTCTTAAACATAAGCAGTAAAATTCTGAGGAGGAAGGGATATTTTCATTGAAAATTTCCCCCAAGCTGGAACAAGATGAAACCCAGCAAAAAAAACTTGTTTATAACCACAAATGCCTCTCTCCTCATGCTATTTCTTTCACTTTCTCTATTCTGCTTAACTTTTAAACTGCATCCTGAGGAATGAAGACACACACACACACACACACACACACACACACTTATATGTGGTCATCATGCAGATAACATAATAAAAAAAATCCTTTTCTGGCATTGCCACCACTGCTGTCCTGGAAATACTTTGTCTTCGTGTGCTCTTTCTTTATTATATGGAAAGTTCTCTCTCCCGACTTGATGACATTTTGCTTCTTTATGTATTCTTTGCATATTTCAAGCTCTTAAAGAGTTTTTGGTGGTAGGTTCTCAAGATATTGTCCAAAACAAACACAGTTTGCACAAGATTTGTAAGTTTAGTCTTGTGTTCTTCTGGGCTAAATCACTGTGTAGTCACTGCTTCAATTATGTTACAGATTAAAGCCATTTGCTTGCCTTCAGATAATGTCCCATTTTTGTAGATATTTTAGGATAGAAGCACCTTATATTTAAATTTGTAAATAAAGTATTTCTACTTTGGTGAAAGAGTTGTATATCCCATGATTTTTCATGAATCTTCACATTTGAGCCTCAAAAGTTTGCATGTGCAGAACTGTCTCACCTGCATCAGTCTGATCATAACTTTACCATTGCCCTGCTGCCTTGTTGATGTTGATGAACTAGACAAAATAGTGTCAAGCATGTTAACCGAAGTCTTACAGAAAACTTCCAGTCATTTTACAGCTGATAGAAATCTATTTTAATGGGCTTTTCCCCCTATTAACTTATGATACTTTTCTCCCTGTTAACTTAATAAAAATTCGAATAAAGTACCCAGATAAAGGTCTGGCAGATACATTTACTGGCTTTGAGATAGTCCTTTTTCTTCAATATCAACGTGCTAAAATAGCCAAGAATCCCCTTTGAACTCCATCTCCAGTTGCCATCAAAGATTATGTGTGTTCACATCAGTTGTCCTTTTATTTCCTTCAGATTCTCTCTGTAGCTATTAAGAAAGGATTGTAATAAAAGGTATTTAAGAGATACATAGATGACATGTCAGAGCCTGAAGAAAATTTTCTACTGACTTAACCATTTATCCCGCTTTATTACACAGAAGTTAGAAAAGGAGAACAAGATGAAACCCAGCAAAACGTAACATGGCTACTTTTTCCTCTTTTTGTAATGAGCATGCAAATATTCCTTCTCTGTACCTCTCGCTGTTAGGTTAACTCTTACATGAGAGGAAAATCTATCCATGTTGAGTCGGAAGTTTCACATTTTTATTTTTCTGAACTTTATCAAATTTTTATATGAAAATATTGCTTTAAATTTTTAAGGAGATAGCAAGATATAAAATGAAATAAAAGAAATAATTTGCCATTTCTTGTTACTCTAGCAGATAGATTCACTACCCCAAGCTGGTCTCCTTTGAGAGGCCAGTATTGCTACTGCTATGTCATTGAAACTGGCAAACCTACAGAATGACTGCTGTCTTTTTCTAGTGCCCACTTTCTATTCAGTGCAGCAAGCCAGGATCAAATAATGAACTAGGAGCAATGTGGCGAGGCTGGTTCACTTCCTTCTTTTTTTAATTTAAAGGAGATGTATTGGTTTTATTGATAGGCTCTTCACAGGTGCAAAGTCATCTTTGAATAGTTAGGAAGTGGCTTTGGTTAAAAGGACAGGAAGCTTCCCACGCTGAGTGTCCTTGTTACAAAGTTAAAATTGAGTGACATGTTCATTGAAAATGACCTTTAATGGGATGTCGTTCATCTCTGAGCTTGACCCTTGATTTAAACTAAGCTGTATCATTATTGAGGAAAAGAAGACATGCAGTTTAGCTTATTTCAGGAAATAAATAATGAAGTTTTTGAAACTATTTGTATCAACAGCCATCTCTATCCACTTTTCTGTTTTTATGTTGCAAGGATACAAAGTAAGCATGTATTTTCTTGCAGTAAAACTTTCAGAATTAAGGAACTTACATTCAGAAATATGGTTTTGTTTTTCATATTTATAGACACAAATATATATACATGCATGTATATGTATGTACATAAAATATCTGCAAGTATGTTTAGCATGTGTCATTTACAGTGTATTTTTAAGTAATTATTCATAAACACTAATGAGCTAAATATCTTCATTTTCTCACACTAAAATTATAAAGAAATTGTTTTGTTTTACTGTGATTTTTCTCAGAACTGAATATGTGTATTTTTTTCTAAAAGCATAGCATCTTTCATTTCTAACTTGATTATACTCTTTATTTTCACAAAAGACAAAGCCTTTGTGTAATCAAAGATCAGAATCATTATTTTATTTTTAGTATGTTTTAAATTGTAAGAGTAATAGAACAGAAAGTTTGAAATGTAGAGAAAAAGACATTGTATTAATAAATTTTTATGATAATTACAGGTGTTTTATGATGCATTTTACTTGGAATAATGTGCAAATCCCATACTACTTTGCATCCTGCTTTGATCATTTAACTTTTATTGTTATAATTTGTCCAAGTTGCTACATAGTCTTCATAAGTATCATTCTTAATGGTTGACTGGTATTCCTTTGTGCATGTAAGCCATAATTTCTAAATTATGGGTAATTAATTTTGAATTACACATTATCCTGTTATTCATTAGATTCAAATCAAAGCAAACTAAACTATAATGGTTGCTCTAAGATCTAGATTTACCTATAGCTCATGTCAATGTGTCTAATAAACCATAGCAGTTTTCTCTCTTTTATCGATTTTGTCATTTGTTAGATGCAACAATAGAACCCAATTTGTATGTATGTAACAAATTATATAGGAGTTTATCACATTAACGATTATGCACAAGAAGTGAGGGCATTTAATTGTCGGTAACTGTTACGCAACACCTGTAGTATGCTTACTATAAAATATGCTACTTTGATCTTTATCCTTCTTCCAACCTGCTCAATCAAAATTAAAATTAATTCATCTCTTCCCCTTCCTTCCTACAGCAACATGTTAGAATCATTCTTGGAGAGCTTATCCACTTCTTCTGCCAGTTACATTCTCTTGTGTGCATACGCCAACCCGCCCTCCACCCTCGATCCCAAGCTCTCGCTGGGCAGGAATGGCTTCCACTTTTAGTGATCCCTGGACTGCTGATGCAGTAGCCTCCGTGCAGTCTATATTCAGCAAATGTGATAATGCTCTGCTTTTGTTTTCACCTGTAATGTTTGAGGAAGGCAATGTTGGGAAGCATAAAGATGTTAAAGATGTTTGCTCTCTTGTTTTTCTTCCACCAGTGGGATGGAGTAGGACCTCTTCCAGACTGTGCTGAACCACCAAAAGGGATCCAGATGCTGTGGCACCCATCAATAGTCAAACCCTACCTCACACTGCTCTCTGAGTGCTCAAATCCAGACACGCTGGAAGGGGCGGCAGGCGCCCTGCAGAACTTGGCTGCAGGGAGCTGGAAGGTATGGCCAGTTCATTACAATAAAAAGAAATCTGGAGTTATGAGCAGCTCCTCAGATATCAATACAAGTCCAGTTTTGAGAAATGCAATTCTAATAAAGATTTCTAGGATGTTAGAGAAAAAAACATTTATATTGAACTGTTTTACTTGGAAATGTATTCCTTTTAAAAATTCGTCTGAAAGGCTCGGGGGTCCTTAAAGATCGCTACAAACAGAGAGGACTAGATGTGATGATAGTCACTGAAAATGCTGTGAAATGTTTTTCATTCTATTCATGTAGCTGAGCTACTTTGTTTTCAGTGGAGATTGTGACAGGTTAACATTTTTTCCAAGCACTGTCATTAACGGGTAAGGGAGTTAATACTCAAACAACTGTCAAACCCCATGTGAACACTTAGAATGTACCAGGTCCCAGTCCCAAAAGAAAAGAAAAGAACCCCTTATGTTTTTAAAGCATGGGCTTACAGAGAAGAATAGTATTGTTGGCTGACTTTGGCAAAAGTGTTAAATAGATTATTGGAGAGGAGATTAGAATGGCCTTTTTCTCTGAGTCCTTATAAACTGACACTGTTCCTGATTGATTTTCATAACACTCATTTTGGGCAAAAAGAGATTCAGCCTAGCAAGCAATTCCTGAGTCTGGTCACCAGTGCGCTAACTTGCTTTGTTGCATAAAAAAGTGTGACCTCTTAGAAGAATGAGGGCGGGTGGGGAGAATACCAAGAGAGAAAGTTTGCACTTCTGTCATGCATGATCCATTCATTTCATACCAAATCCTGGGGTATGGCATATTCATCAATCACTCCTTTCCTTGACATTTATTTTCATCCAAACCATGTGAACATATACACACGGATACAGATAACGTTCAGAAGCTCAAAGCTGTAGCTGTCACACACACACTACACCCTGGTCTCAACATTATGTAACTACACCCTTCCCTTTGCTTATTCCTTTGGATGTCTGCCTTCTTGTCATTCTCTCTCTGTCATCCTTTGTTTCCATTGCTGCAGTCCAAGCTACAGAACTTCCTTCTTTCTCAAGTGCCATCCCAGCTCATGGGCCCCAGGCCTTGACAATTCTTCCTACAGAGCTGGCCGCTGCCCTATGGCCAGACCCACTTCTTCTCTGAAGAGTCTTAGGAATGGACATAGTTAACCCTTTTCTACACCCTGCCCATAGGCAGCCCTAGAGTTGTACATATCTCTTGCTTGCAACCAGAGATTGGTAGAGAAAAGCTTCAAAAGCAGAGTTGCACCCGGTAGACATCCGGAGCGTAGTCTTAAAGGAGCAGAAAAGAGATACTAATGGAAATCACTTCCTGGAACGAGGCCTTACATCTTATGTCTCTCTAAATTTAGCGTGATCTAGGAAGCTTTGATTCAAATCATAATTCAAACCGAGGTTCTACCTTTTCAGAGCATGGTGAGCCTGGGCAAACTACAGCACGTCACTGTGTCTCAGATGTGTCATCTGCAGAGAAAATCAGGGCTGCCTCACTCTACATCATGTACATCAGTTAGAACATGGGATGCAAGGATGGTAGCGAGATGTCATAGGCTAAGACACTGTATGTGCCCATGAGTACTCACGTGCTCATGAGCTAAAAGACCCTACCCAGCTCCCCTGCCGTGCAGCACTAACTAGACGGGTACAGGGAAATGGGCTCTGGGCTTCAGGCATCAGCCTGGCTAAGACACAAAGATCTAGACGGTGGCAAATCAGGTGTGTCATCTTAAGATGTTGTTTCTCTCTCTCTCTCTCTCTCTCTCTCTCCCCCCCAACCCCCGTCTCTCTCTTCTTTCTCTCTTCCTTTACTTTTTTTTTAATCAATTATCACTTTCCTTGAGAAATACTTATGTCATTATCATGTAATCATAACAACTTAAAAGTGGAGAAATATCTTTGGGCTCCAGAAGATTTTGAGTTTAAGACTTCAACCTTTAAACTCTATATTCCATATGTTCAAAAAGTAGAAATAAGAAAAATATACAAAAGAACAAACTCAAGCTTCTGGAATTAAAATATAATGCCTCATATATACCATGGAATACTATGCAGCCATTAAAAAGGATGAGTTCATTACCTCTGCAGGGACGTGGATGGAGCTGGAAACCATCATTCTCAGCAAACTAACACAGGAACAGAAAACCAAATACCACATGTTCTCACTCATTAAGTGGGAATTGAACAATGAGAACACATGGACACAGGGAGGGGAACATCACACACTGGGGCCTGGCAGGGATCGGGGGCTAGGAGAGGGATAGCATTAGGAGAAATACCTAATGTAGATAATGGTTGATGGGTGCAGCAAACCACCATGGCATGTGTATACCTATGTAACAAACCTGCACGTTCTGCACATGTATCCCAGAACTTAAAGTATAATAAATATAATATAATATAATATACCTGAACAAAAACTATGTGGAAGGGGATTAACAGCAGATTATAAGATTACAGAATAAAAGATTAGTGAACTTGAAGACAGCAGTAGGAATGATCTAAAATGAAACACAAAGAAAAAAGAAGAAAAGAGGTATAGTGCATCAGTGAGCTTCAAGTGACCTCATATGTGTGTAAATGGAGTCCTCAAATGAGAAGAGAAAGAGAACAGAAAAAAATATTTTAAAAAATAATGGTTGAAAATTTTCCAAATCTAATGAAAACTATGAACTCACAGATCTAAGCAGCTCAAGGAGCCCCCAGCACAGAAAACATGAAGAAACAATACCAAGGTGTCTTTTAATCATATTGCTCAAAATTAGTAACAAAGAAAAAAGATCCTAAAAGCAGACAGATAAAAAGACTATGTTAAAGTACAAAGAACTGCACCACATCTAAACACCAAATTTAAGGATCAGTGACACTAATCTTTCTTTCATACAGTGATTCCTTCTGAGCTGCTAAGACTGTCCTCTGGAAGAGAATTTGGTCTGTACGCCCCTTATGGGCAGACCAAGCCCCATTTATCTCTTTCGAGCCCACTGCCTACCCCTGTGCTTGGCTGAGAGAAATAGTTCAAATGTGAGCATTTATCTCAACTGCTATCTATATCTACATGTCTTCCTTGAGGATCGCAGTGTTTTCTATTTATTAATGTCTACTAGTCAATAAGAATTTAGTAGCACATACTATGTTCCAGGCCATCCTCAGATGGTCACATTTTATGATATTTTGATTCTTCGGTTCAGCTGGCAATATACTGTCAATACAATGTAAAACTGATAGAAAGAAGTTATGAGAGAACCATTTTCTTTTCAGTGTTCAGACTGAACAATGTTTTGCAGGTTGCAGAGTTCAGTAGCAAAGGGCCAGTTCTGCAGTTCCTACCGTGCTGAGATTTCTGTCTAAGTTTCCAAGTTCTGTGTCTCGGGGGCACCCAAATCAGCTGCAAGAACTGCTTAGATATGTGTGGGTCTTTAGGTGTGTAGAGTAAGAAAATGACGAGTTTAAAAAGAGTTTACTACTTTTATATTTTAAGATTCTCTTCTACTTTACATAATGGGAATTATGAAAGAAGCATGATAATTCTTAATATTTTCTGGCAGTAGCATTTTACTGTTTCTAGCACAATTAATCTGCATTAGTTCAGCACAGTTATCCCACATATCCAGAGGACATTTCTTTGGTAAATTTCTCTACTGCTAAGAGAGTAGAAACTACTAGGAAAAAGGCAGAAGGGTCTAGAATAGTCAAAGTCAGCATAACAGAAGCTGTTCTGTCTTAGACAAAGCTTAACAATGGCGACCATAGATTTCCCAGTCCATATTGGACTTCAATCAACATGTTGAAAAATGCAAGAACTGGCCAGTTGCGGTGGCTCACACCTGTAATCCCAGCAGTTTGGGAGGCCGAGGTGGGTGGATGACGAGGTCAAGAGATCAAGATCATCCTGGCCCTGTCTCTTTTAAAAACACAAAAATTAGCTGGGCATGGTGGCACGTGCCTGTAGTCCCAGCCACTCAGGAGGCTGAGGCAGGAGAATCGCTTGAACCTGGGAGGTGGAGATTGCAGTGAGCTGAGATCACGCCACTGCACTCCAGCCTGGTGATAGAGTGAGACTCTATCTCAGAAAAAAAAAAAAAAAAAAAAAAAGGAAGAACTCTTGTAAGCAGACACATAGACCATCATAAGGAGGGAGAGTAGATACTGTGGTGGCAAAGAGAGAAGACAGAGGAGTTAGAAAAACTGAGTTAAAGAATGCAAGAAAGAAAAACTGTCAGAGACCATTTAATGTCATGGCTGTTCCATCTATTCTGAGAGTCATAAAGTTGGCCTTCTCTCATCAAGAAACTGTTATTACTAATAATTTCAGAAGACAGAAAGCATTTGCGAAAGATTTCCATCCCAATGGTTAAAGTAGAATTTTGCCTCTTAGGATGTCAGTCTTGCTTATGAGAAGCACTGCTTCCCTAATAATTCTAGATAATGGGATAGTTCTCAGACATGACAAGGGGCTGCTAAGGAATATTTGGGAGTAGTTATAAATATATATATATATATATATACACACACACACACACACACATGCATAAGAAATTTCATATCAAAATACAGATACGCACATGGGGATCAGTCACATCATCATCTTTTGTATAATTTACTAATTTTCCATATTTCATGGGACAAGCAAGTGGACAATTCTCAAGGAAGATTTGAGAAGATTGTCATTAAGCCAAGCAATGATAAATTATTATAATTTCAAGAAGACAAAGGATAACTTGTCCAGAAACCAAGCAGATAAATGCTTACTTTTAAAAAGATGATTTCAGAAAAAAATCTTGAATTATTAGAAGATTGAGTTAGGATACACAACAGCATATAGTGTTACCGTCTGAACTCTAGAATTCAAAGAATGCATTTTTATAGCAACTGTTAAAATTTAGTGGTATTTCTTTAGTGTTCTTAACTTTTTATGACCCAACAAGAACAGAAATGTAGAGGTAAAATACTTTAATTTTGCACGGAGATGGCTTTTTATAGACCTCATCATCTAAAACAATAATTTCTCTTTATAGGAAGATCATGCACACTCTTTTTCTGTGACAAATTGACTAGCAAACTAGATATTCATAATGGCCCTAAACACTTTTTAAACTTTAAAACACTCATTACTTGGTTTATGAGCATCAGAAAAACATCATGTTATTATGGCAGAAGCAAAGTGATACATGTTTTTCATTGCCGACATGGGCTTCAGTTACCTTTTTCTCATTTATAGTATAATGATTTTGTTTGTTGCAGAATATTAAAACAATTGGATATAGTGCTTTGAAGATTTCCAAAATGTGAACGAATGTTCTTTTGACTCCCATTTATGGATTATTTCTATTGTACTTGAGCTTTATGAAAACCCAGGATTTGAACTGTAGAAATATATATCTGTGCTTGCTATGAAGTCAAACATTTTAAAATCTTTGTACACTCAGTTTTCCTCCTAAAGTGTGACTCTTTTCAAAGCATCTGTTATATGCCATTTATTTTAAAAATAAGACAGAACAAAAGATACTTGGATGTTAATCTATTAATATTTAATGAGCTAATGTAATAGCAACATGGATTTAGTGAAGAAGGAAACAGAATCTCTGGCCATGTGCCCCAAATGAATAAAAAATGTAGGAGAACTGGGAAATTGGAGACTTGTCCTTAGAGACAGAGATAACAGCCTTGAGAAAGACCCTGAATTTAACTTAGTAGGTAGTGTATCACGTAAAAGTGAACCAGGGCAGATTAGTGGAGTCCATCAAATGCAAGTTAAGAATCATGGTTTATCGTGTAAGACAAAGTGACTTGTCTTTGTTCTAGTTAATGGTGTGATGCCAAGCTTTAGATTTAAATGTAAAGAAACAGAGTTTTGAAAGACTGATGAAAATGGAATGCGAAGCGTCGTGCCTAATCAATTAGAAACTAGGCCAGTATAAACACAGAGATGATCAGAGCACCCTGTCCAATCAGCAGTGTCCTGGAGACGGAACGCTCAGACACAGGCAGTGACCAGTCTGTTGTAGGACGAGGACAGACCCACTCCGTGGAGCAGGAGACGGGAGGAGCACGGCCACAACCAAGTCACTGGTCCTAATCACAGGACTCAGTGATTTCTTCCCTACGAGACCCGGGAAGCAGTACTGATAGCAAAGATCACATCTATGTTGCAAATGTCATGTGCATCCAAATTGATAAATGGAGAAAACCCATTTTTAATAGTTTTGCATTAATTGTAGTACTATCATTGGATGATCTGATTTCTAAAGTTCTAAATTACAGAACTTTAAAGTTGTAGAAACAGCCGAACCAGAGGGATTTCCACTTCCAGCCAAGATGCCAAGATGGAATGACGAGGTTCAAATTTACCTTTCTTCAAGGAAAAACAACAGAGAAAAGACATATGTGAAACATTGAGGTTTTTTAGTAAGACACTAGACATTAGTCAGCAAAGGACAATGATCTCGGAAAGACAGGAAACAAAAGAAGGTGAGTCCTCTGATTGTCTCAGCTCACCACCTTGAGAGAGAGTTTCCAAGCCATGGCACGAAGATTGAGGGACCAGGGGGATCTCGATAGACTCACTGTGTTGAGGAGATGGATCTGGGAATCTGGAGATATCGAAGTGATCAGAGTTCATAGGACAAAGTATCAAAGAGGAGAGACTCACGCATAGAACCCTAGAGATGTGCAGAGGACTCTCCTTAAACATCAACAGAGAACTCTCAGCACATGTGTGTGAGGCAAATACCCAAGGCTGGGAAAGAAACACCTGAAGTTGTTAGGGAGAATGAAATTGGACACTCACATGGGGGTGCATATAGTGCGTGTTCCCAAGAGCCAGAGAGGAAAATCTCATAATCCATGAGCTACTGGGGAGAATACTCAGTAGGATCTTGCCTCAATACAGAGGAATCATTAGCCCTGGACTAACTGTGCTCTAGTCTTTCCTATCAAATCTTAACTTAGACCCAAAAGGATCAACAGTTTCCAAGTAAATTAACTGCATCCTAGGACAAAGCTTTAAGATATCCGTAGGAATACAAAAATATTCAGCACCCAACAAATTAAAATTGAGGATGTCTGGCATACATCTGAAAACTATCCTGCAAGTAAATAGAAAATGCAATCCATAAAAAGAAAAATCAATCAATCAAAACTAACTCAGAACTGACAGATGTTAAAATTATCAAATAGGCAGTTATTATAACTATTCCATGTGTTCAAAACATTTAAAAAGTTACACATGGAAAATGTATAAAAGACTCAAATAAACCCTCTGGAGTCTGAAATGCAGTGTCTGAAAGGAAAAATGCATAGGATGTGATTAACAGCACATTAAACATTACAGAAGAAAAGATCAGTGAACACAAAGACAATAGAAGCTATCCAGAATGAAACACAGAAAGAAAAAAGAAAGATACAGATCATCTGTGGGTGTCGACTGGCCTGATATAGATGTAGTTTGAGTACCCCAATGAGAGGACAGAGAAAGGAGGAAGAGAACAGAAAAAAAGTTTTGAAAAAATAATGATTGAAAATTTCCCAAATTTAATGAAACTCATACATTCACAGATCAAAGCAGCTTAACCTCAAGCACAAGGAACATGAAGAAACAAAACCAAGGTGCATCAGAATCAAATTGCTCAAAGTCAGCAATAAAAAGATCTTCAAAGCATCCAGAGGAAGAAAAGACGTGTTCCATACAAGATAAGGAAGATGGCAGATTTCTTATCAGCAACAATGCCAGCGAGAAGACAGGGAGGCATTATCTATTTTAAAAAAAAAACAAAAAACCGCTGAACCTATTGGGCTCAATCATATCTTAAATTATATTAAGCTGATTATTAGTTTGGTGTCTAGCAGACACAGACTATCCCTAAAGCAGTGGTCCCTAACATTTTGGCATCGGTAACCAGTTTCATGGAAGACAACTTTTCCATGGGTCTGATGGGGTGAGGAATAGTTTTGGAATGAAACTGTTCCACCTCAGATCGTCAGTCATTAGAGTCTCATAAGGAGCATGCAACCTAGATCTTACATATACACAGTTCACAGTAGGGTTTGTGCTCCTATGAGAATCGAATGCTCCTGCAGATCTGACAGGAGGCGGAGCTCAGGCGGTAATGCTCACTCACCCACCGCTCACCTCCTACTGTGCGGCCCAGTTCCTAACAGGAGTTAGGAACTCCAGGGGTTGTGGACTCCTGCCCTAATGGGAAGTCCTAGTCCACCAATTGCACTAAGAGCACTTGTAAAACTACCTGTACATGAAACCCTTTTTCAGCCCCGTTGAAGACATGGGCTAACCTGTCACCTGAGCAGTCACTTCACAGAGGAATTCTATCATAAAAACAGATGAATTGACATAGCATGATTAGTGCTATGGTGGCTCAAGACATGCCACCTCGATATTCTGTGCTTCAGTCCTGGAGACAAACAAGTATTCATAAGCCCTGAGTCACAGGTTCTAGCACCACACCAGGAGCCCCAGAATGAAGGGATTTTTCTGACTTTAGAACACACTCCCAAAAGGGCATATAACCATTTTATTTATTTATTTATTTATTTATTTAGAGACAGGGGTTTGTTCTGTCACCCAGGCTTGTGTGCAGTGGTGGGATCTTGGCTCACTGCAACTTTCTGCCTCCCTGGTTCAAGGGATTCTCCTGCCTCAGCCTCCCAAGGAGCTGGTATTACAAGAGCCTGCAACCATGCCCAGCTGATTTTTGTATTTTTAGTAAAGATGGGGTTTTACCATATTGGCCAGGCTGGTCTCCAGCTCCTGGCCTCAAGTGATCCACCCACCTTGGCCTCCGAAAGTGCTAGAATTACAGGCGTGAGCCACTGTGCCCAGCTGTGTGACCATTTTAAACCCTAGCAGTAGTTTTGTGGAAGTGGTTCGAATTTTTTGGCCTCCTTAGTAATTTCAGTGGCTCTGATCGTTTTTGCATAGTTCCCCTCCGTGCAGAATGCTGTTGTGAAATCATCAGACTTGATGCTGTAAATCAACCCGACATCTTTTTTCATCAATTAAACATTTTAAAATCTCCAACTGTGGACCAAAAAAGACAAGACAATTGAGATAAATGGATGAAGATAACTTGGTCTCTTCCCTTACAATATGATAAACATGTAAACAAAGCATCTACAAAATCCATTACAGATGCAGCTATAGGAGTACATGCTGGCACAGGGCCATCCATGAGGTTATTTTTTCAACGACGTGGCGGAGGTGAGGAAGTACGCTTCCAGCATTGCTTGTTAAAGCCTTAGGGCCTTAGGGCTGGGATTCCATGATTGAGAGTTTATTTTAGTACACTAGCATAGTATTATTTAGGAGAGTGCTAACTGCTGTAACAAAGAGACCCCCAAATATGCAAATGCCCAAGCAAGGTAAGTTATTTTCTCCTGATGTCACAGTTAAGAGCAGGTTAAGGCAGAAGTTCCCCTCCACGAATTAATTCACCCATGCTGATAGCTGTTCTGCCATCTTCAATTTGTGACTTAGAAGACTGCTGTTGTCATCACTATCCACCAGCAGGAAGCAAAAAAAAAAGCAGCAAAAACACAAGTTCATAACAACATATGTTCTCTTATGAAAGTCAAGATCGCAGCTCTATGTCCCTTCTCATAGGCTGGGCTCAGCTCCTAGCCTCTAGTACACAAATGTCTTCATAAACTCATCCCCTACCAACAATCAACAATAATTTGCAGTAAGGTCATCTAAATCCAGATCCAAGAAAAATAAAATTCTGTCTCCTAAATAATTTGCTAATATATTTGATTTATACTATACTATTAGAAAATAAAACACACTGTCTTAGTAAAAAAAATAATTGCACTGTAGTTAACTTACTACCTAAGACTTCAGCAAAAACTTTGCCTTACAGTTGCAAGACTGAAAGGGCTTATCAACAGGGCCCCTCCAAACTGTGCCCTAAAGATAAATTTCAGATTTCTCCCTCCTCATAACCAAAAGAAAGAAATTGCTTAATATTCCAAAAATGGCATGTTTTCTGGTTCCAAAAGAAAAACATGAAGTCCAGATCACTTCACCCGTGAGACATTATGTTTAAAGAGAAAAAAAAAAGCTATGTAGAGGAAAAGCTTTCTGTCTTAGTGCCTATTGACTTAGAACAAGAAACAACTGAATTAATTTTATTTTCCTAAATTGGATAAACAATCACCAAATCTTCCATGTCTGTGAATGCAGTGGCTCAGAGCCTGTACCTGTCAACCACCACTCTTGTTCAGAGGGTAGCAGTGTGAGCAGTTTCATTTTGGACCTCCACTGTGGTCAGTTCCCCCTTCTCAATGGTGTATTCATGCATCACTGTTACTAAGGAACACACAGGGGCCTCTGAATAAGATCTGAGGCAGCCTGAGTCTCATACCATGCACTGTCTATCATTTAACAGGATTGTACTTAGTTCCCCAGAAGGCATTTCTAGATGCCAGTTGCACACAAGGATGACATCTCTAATGTTTGATTACATTCACAGTGAAAACAAACAAAAAAACCTTTTCATGGTCAGAAAGTTGCCTTTTTTAAAGAAATTTTTTAATTGAAAATTACTGGTCCTTGAGATAGCTTGAGAATTGCGGAATGAGTATGCTTCTTCCAGTCTCTTCAGTGAATGCTTCCTCTGGGTCACTTTTACTTGAGCTTGACCTTCTTTGTTTGTTCTTACTACAAAAGCACATCTAAATGCTTCCCCCCCTCCCCCAGGAAATTATCTTGCCTGTACATTAATATTTTGAGCATTGCATTAACACATGCTAAAATTCAGTCTTTGCCCTAACTTGACTTACATTTTTAAAATTCAGACAAAGAAACAACAGCAAAAAACAGTAAACATGCAATAGTTGCCATTGCCTTAACTAAAATTTGTATTTATTAAATTGATTTATTTCTTTACTAACAGATTGGAATTCTTCACTAGTCATCTCAACTAGAGATACCAGTTTTCAAAATAGATTTTGGAATTTTGAAAACAAAGATATGTAAATCTGTAATGTAACTCTGGATGTGAAGAGCCAACACCTGACTTCTGTGTCCATTGCAGAGTAACCCCATCGTTCGAAGGACCTTGTGCTAATACCACCCCATTATTTCATGAATCCTAGAGCAGGAACCAAGCACAGTTCTTTTCCAGCTGGGAGAATCTGATAA
This sequence comes from Theropithecus gelada, assembly GCF_003255815.1. NCBI lineage: Eukaryota > Metazoa > Chordata > Mammalia > Primates > Cercopithecidae > Theropithecus > Theropithecus gelada. Next base: position 10,827,479 of record NC_037673.1, on the reverse strand, counting down.
TTCAAATAATAATCCATTCTAGAGAGAATAATCTGGGGCATACAGCAAAAGCCATGTCATTTCCTAATATGTTGTACATTGTTTTTATAGTAAACTACTGGTAAAAATAAGACTAATTAAATAAGCTTTTCAGTGCAGGAGGTGTTTCCTACCCTCTTGTCATGGGAATGAGACACCCTGGTATCATAAATAAATTCAGAAACAAATTTAGGAATTACATGCCATTTGTACCAAATTCATTGTCTGTATTTTTCACTAGAAGAGTTTGGTTTTAAAATTTGACTTTACCTTGTTAAAAGAAAAAGTGAGGAAATGGCTAATTTGATAAAGAAAGTTAATGGACAAATGATCATGTAACTGACAGTCATTTAATTGCAGACTATACTTCTAACACAAGAGTACTTTTAGAATATAGAGAATTAATCAACAAATTCAGAATTTTAGCACTATAATGGGTTCAGCCTCAGAAGAGAATATTTAGTACTTAAAGGAAAACACTGTCATTGTAATTTAGCAAATTATTAGGATTTCAATGAGGAAAAGTTAAATTATAGTATTAATCTCCCTTCAGGAACAAATCAGCCTTCACAGAATCACCTCAGTTTCAGCACAGAGGAACTCTTTGGAAAAATTATGGCCATCAGTTGTATTTATAGCTGGGCTGGGATTTGTAAAAGTCAAGTCCCTGGAAATCCACATTAGAATGAGGCAGCCTGGCCTTAAAGGGTTAAAAGTTATTGACTTCTCTTTGTTACCAAATTCTCAATACATACAACTAGGAATTTCATGGGACACAAACTTGTATGCAAGTATCTTTGTTAATTCACTTCAGGTTCATCTCTGAGCCCTCATTTGCCTGATGCCAAAAAATAGAAAGGAAAGAAATGTGAATCTCAACATTTCTAGGCAAACCCAGTCAAATTCAGCTGTTTCCCAGTCCTGTCAGGCTTCAAGCGTGGCCACATTTATGTTCCTCACTTTCATCCTCTCCTGCCCCTGCAGTTGATGCTAAACTTGGGGGTCCTACCAGTATAGTCCTGCACAGAGGATGAGGGTGCGGTGTCCATTTTCTCAGGGTGGAATCGACCCTGTTCTATGCGGCCTCTTCTCCAGGATGTGGTGATTGGTGATTGGACCATCTCTGGTCCAGGGTCCTCTCTTGGCCCACACCTGCCTCCATCCATTTTGAGCTCCCCTGAGATGCAACCACCTCCTGTCCTTAATCCAGAGAGGCACTGTCTGCTCCCACCATGTGCTCCACTGATGTGTCTCCTCCCTCCTGGCCAAGTAACCCCTCTGCAGCCCTGAGTTCTTCATTTCTCCTCCTCAGCTAACCTACACACCCCGCCCATTCAAGACCACCCTCAGCGGCTACCCCTTGCCACCCTGGGGCTACATGAATCCTCCCAGCCCTTCCCGGCCCAGCAAGCCATGTCACTGTTCCTACCCTGTGGCCCCCATCCTGGGACGGTACAGGACACTTTGCTGAGTCTTGCTCAGCCACTGCTGTCCTCCAAGAAGGGCAGCCGAGCTGTGGACTTTCCATTCTCCCATCTTAAGGGGGATGTCATACTCAGTTCCCTTATCCATGGAGGGGGCTTGTCCAGGAGGACTCCAGGGATCAGGTTGCAGCCCCCACAGTGCTGCCGCATCTCTTGCTTCCTCTCCAAACTGCATCCTTTATTTCCCCAGCATGGAGGCTCTGCATTGACTAGGGAGAAGGCAAATTATTTTCTCTCTATTCTAATTATCTTTCAAATATATTCCATCTTTTACCTGGATCTGTGCCCTCTAGCCTTAGACAATACATGCTTGCTGCTTCTTCTCTGTCCCATGCTGACAACACTTCTTTGGGTCAAATAGTGGCCTGAGCCTCTCCCCAGGAAGAAGAGTGCAAAAGCTTTGTCCCATCACCTGCAAGGAGAAGGGATCCTTTCCTGACACAAGTGAGAAATTCCAATTAGACATGACTTCTTGTATTGGACCTACTAAATCTGGGCAAATTGGTCTCATTTGCTGTGACAATATTGGAAATCTATATACACACAAACATACACATAACTAACCTTTCAAAATGAAAGCTATTTTCTATGCCTCAATAATAAAAATATCAAATCTATTGTCTGGTTATCCTTTCTCTCTTAGGGAAAACACACCACTGTTCACCAATTTCTAGTATCAAAAATGTGTTTCTATATCTCATACACATTTTTGGTCCTAAGTAGCCTCTTTTTGTTGTTATTGCTCTCAAATCAATTCCCAGCAAAGCTGAAGGATTCCCATTGTTCTCCAAATACCAAATCACCTTTTCATCCAACACCGGGGGGTATGGCTAGTAGCTGGACTTCTAAGAAGGACAAAGTTATGTCCACGTATTCTTGGCTCATTTCAGATATGGCCAGGTTCTCCTCCGTCTGTGTCTGGAAGGATGGAGGAAAAGGCTAGGTCGTGTCTGGGAGACTAAGCATGAAGGATTACAGGAGAGGGGATGAGATGATGGTAGAGGGGGTATAATGTCAGCAGCATAAAAAAAGACAGATATGGAGTAACAGGACCCAGAGTCGAGTGCAGGTGACTCTGCAGGTTATTGAATATCTTTGTGCCTAAATTTCCCCGTGTATAAAATAAAAATGCTGACCTCCCTGGAGTTTCAAGAATTAGAAGAGATCTCAAATATACAAGCCAGTCGCATGGGGCCTGCAAAGAAGTGGTGCTGGGGAAGAGATGAACTCACCTTCCTCAGTTCATCTCTTCCCTACCAGGCTGAGGGCACATGCATCAGCCTGCCTAAGTTGCCAGGAATACCCTTGCCATCTCCCAGAAGGTCCAGAATATCTCCCCGATGTTGTCGTTGATGTTCCTTTTGCAATATGTCAATGTTGACCCCACACCCTGATTTGCATTCTCTTCCTTTTTCTAGCTTCTCTCCTTAGTTTTAGGGAAGATCCCAGGATTAAGTGGGCTGCATAAACTCAGATTTCCAGGCTTTTCCAAGCTGGGGGACTGGAGACTCAGCAGGGCACAAGAAGTCCACGTATTCTTGGCTCATTTCAGGGGGAGGCAGATGTGTCCAGAGGAAGTCATGTTTCAGCATGCTGGTTGAATGCATCGATGGAAATTGGCATTGTACCAGGAGAAAGGGCTTCCTCCCTGGCAAGGGATGTCAGTTCCAGATTCCCACATCCCAAGAAGCAGTTTGCAAACCTCAATGTTTTGTCATGTCTGACACTTCCTGACCTTCCACTTCTTTGCTCTCTAAGAGTGGAGCTGTCAAATAGATCAACACAGCCAAGAGATGCTTTAGTGAGTTTTACCTGCTCCCCTAACCTCTCAAGGCTTCCTAGAGCTTGAGGCACAAAGTAGGGGTGCGAGAAAAGCATACAGTGTGAGTTGATGGTGATAAGAAACTATGTGAATGTGACTTCTAATGTAGGACAGGATGAAGTTGTTTTTTTGATCTCATATTTCATGCAGGGCTGGGCTGAGGATGTGGCAGGCATGGCATATGCCCTACGTTCACTGCCAGAGGGGGCTCCCTGCCTGCCACAGGTGAGAGCCAGCTCTGGGGTGCCTGCCCCCATGGGGGAAGGGGGGCGGAGGGGGCCTGGTGGGAGGACTGGGTGGGAAAGGACTGGTCCCCAGGAGGACCCTACCACAGAATCCACAACCTCATTGCGTGAATGTAATTTTCTCAAATCAAAATGAAATTGCAACAGGTAAAACCCTTACATTTGTGAATTTTTATATTGTACTCTCTTCTCCAGGACACTGTAGAAGAGTATACATCATTCATACAAACGTCTGAAAATCTGGGCCTGCATTCTGTTAAGTGAATCGGAATGCTTTATCATCTAGATATTGCAAGGACATTTTAATATGAAGCATTACCTGTGTTCCATTAAGGCTGACGACCACCAACCCAAAACAAATTTCATGTCCTACTTTATAAAGAAGACATTGAATTATGGCCCTTAACATTATACAGTTTGACCTTAATGTTTTTTTAAAAACATTTTACCATGTGCACTCTTGCTTTTCAATGTCATACTTACATTTATCCAGCCCGGCCTATTTCTGACTGGTGGGCTCTTTATTGTTCAGCAAACGACTTATTGACAGCACGTTCAGCAACTCACCTGTGTGCCCCATCTCCAAATTCAAAGCTGTCTTTAGAAATCACTCCCACACAACCCATTCTCATTTTCTACTTTTTCGGGGTTCTTGTTTTATTTCTCTGAATGTCACTGGCCACATCCGCTTGTCCCAAACCTCTGTATCTTGAAGCATCAAGTATACACATCACGCAAATGGCTTTCAACTTCAAGTACTGAAAACAGTGTCACAAAAGAAACCTAGTGTGGTTCACTGATTAACCCTGAAATCTTTGTCCCCAAGTTGAAGGCAAAAAATACAGTTAAAAAGTTTAAATGCATGTCTAACAGATTCAACCCATTCTACAATAGGTCTTGGTAATTCAACCTTTTTGGCTCCTGTAAGCATCCGTCTGAAAACGCAAATGTACTATTTGCCTGTAGGGTTTTCTCCCTGTCTCTAACGCCCTTCGCCTTCCCTGTTTTTGCAGTGGTCAGTATATATCCGAGCCGCTGTCCGAAAAGAGAAAGGCCTGCCCATCCTCGTGGAGCTGCTCCGAATAGACAATGACCGCGTGGTGTGCGCGGTGGCCACAGCGCTGCGGAACATGGCCTTGGACGTCAGAAATAAGGAGCTCATCGGTATGTTCTCCCTGATTCACAGTGTCGCAGGTGTTAAGTGAAAATATTTTCTCTCGGGGTAGGTGTGGTTGAACCTATATGCACAGCCTATGCTTATACAGAAGCCGTGCATTTATTAGCAGCCTCATTTTTCTGCTGTCCTTCTAGTTTAAATCCGCTGCACTGATTCATCTTCTAGAATTTAGAGGAAAATACGATGCTTGTTGACATTTCTAATCCTTGCAAATTAAAAAGGACCTCAGTGCTCAGCCCTTGATACCGTTTTCTCAATCCTCTGAACCTCTACCAGGCTGTTTGTTTGTTTCCCATGCAGTGAACCGAGGAATTCTGATAGGATTACTTTTCTTCCCCTCTCTATTTTAAATTTATTTTGGATGAGACCATACTAGCCCTTTAATCCTATTCGTTTAAGAAATTAATCTCTCTTTAATTTGGTATTCAAGAAATACAGAGGATCTTTTATTAACAAGGCACAAAAGAGGTAATACATTCACCTGTCTATTCAACAAAACTCATGGCCTGCTTTGTTCCAGGCCTATTCTAGGCCCAGACATTAAATCAATAAGCAAAACAGACAGGAAGCCCTGCCTGCCCTTGTGGAGTTTACATTCAAGAGAAGGAGATGTTCAAGAAGCAAACTAAATAAATGAATCACACAATGGAGCTGAGTAAAGGGTAATGAGTGAGATTGCAAATTTATTTTTAATTGACATGATATTCACATAACATATTGACCACTTTAAAGTCTACCATTTTAGTGGCATTTAGTATATTCGTAATGTTGTACAATCACCACCTGTATCAAGTTTCAAAACATTTTCATCACCCCAAAGGCAAACCCTGTACCCATTAGCAATCACTCTCCATCCCCCTTCTCTAGCCCCTGGCAACCATCAGTCTTCTCTCTGTCTATGGATTTTCCTATTCTGGGTATTTGGTATAAATGGAATCATAGAACATATGACCTTTGTGTCTGACTTTTTTCACTTAGCATAAGGATTGTGTTTCTTTAATGGTAAACTAGTTAAGTTATAATCATAGACATTCATGGGCCACAAAGTGATACTATGATATACTGGCTGAGGGTCCCTAATCCAGAAGTCTAAAATCTGAAATGTTGCAGAATCCATAATTTTTTTGAGTGCCAACAATTTGCTCCAATGAACATTTCCAATTTTGAATTTTTAGATCAGGGATGTTCAACCAGTATTCTTAACTGGTGTGTATTCTGCAAATATTCCCAAATCTGAAAACATCAGAAATCCGAAAACACTTCTGGTTCTAAGCATTTTGGATAAGGGATCCTCAACCTGAATGCATACAATGCGAACTAATTAAATCAAGCTGGTTAACATATTCATCTCCTGAAATAATTATCTTTTCTTTGGTGAGAACATTTGAAAATTTACTCTTAACAATTTCGAAATATAAAATACATTAACTCTAGTCACCTTGTTGCATAATAATCTCGTATTTAAACATATTCTTCTTAAGTGAAACTTCGCACTCTTCCACCAACATCTCCCCATTCCTCTTACCTTCAGTCTCTCAAAACCACCATTCTACCCTCTGCTTCTACAGAGCATTTGTGTGTGTGTGTGTGTGTGTGTGTATGTGTGTGCGTGTGTGTGTGTGTGACGGGGTCTCACTGTGTTGCCCAGGCTGGAGTGCAGTGGCATAATCTTGACTTACTGTAACCTCCGCCTCCCAAGTTCAAACAATTCTCCTGCCTCAGCCTCTTGAGTAGCTGGGATTATAGGCACGTGCCACCATGCCCAACTAATTTGTCTATTTTTTGGTAGAGGTTGGGTCTCACCATGTTGGCCAGGATGGTCTGGAACTCCTGACCTCAGGTAATCCACCCACCTCGGCCTCCCAAAGTGCTAGAATTACAGGCATGAGCCATTGGCACCTGGCCTATGCTTCTATTAATTCCTTTGTTTTAGATTCTACATTTAAGTGAGATCATGTGGTATGTGTACGTATGTAAGTGGCTCATTTCACTTAGCATAATGTCCTCCAGGTTCATCCATGTTGTTGTAAGGGACAGGATTCCCTTCCTTTCTATGGCTGAGTAGTATTCCCTTGTGTATATACCATATTTTGTTTATTCATTTATCCGTTGATGGACACTTAGGTTGCTTCTATACATAAACTATTGTGAATAATGCTGCAAAGAACATGAGAGCTATAAATGGTTCTGTGACATACTGATACCAGATCCTCTGGATATATACCCAGAAGTGGGATTACTGGATCACACAGTAATTCTATATTTAGCTTTTTGTAGAACCTATATACAGTTTTCCTAATCAGTGCAGTAATAGCTATACTAATTTACATTCCCGCTAATAACGTACAAGGGTTTCTCTTTCTCTTCATCCTCACCAACACTCGCTATCTTTTATCTTTTTTATAATAACCGTTCTGATAGGTGTGAGGTGATCGCTTATTGTGGTTTGAATTTGCATTGCTTAGTGATATTGAACCTTTCTTCATACATCTGCTAGCCATTTGTATTTCTTCTTTTGAGTAATGTCTATTCATATCCTTTGCCCATGTTTTAATCAGGTTATTTGTTTTCTTGCTGTTGAATTGTTTGAATTCTTTATATATGTTCGATATCAACCCATAATTATATTTTTGGTTACTAATAATATTTTCTCCCAATCTGTAGGTTGTCTCTTCATTCCATTATTTTTTTTTTCTGTGCAGAAGCTTTTTAGTTTGATGTAATCCCATTTGTCTATCTTTTATTTTGTTGCATGAGCTTTTGGAGTCAAATACAAAAACACTATTGCCCAGACCCAGTGTCATATAGTTTTCCCCTATGTTTTCTCCTAGAATTTTTATAGTTTAGGTCTTACGTTTAAGTCTTGAATCCATTTTTAGTTGATTTTTGTATGTAAAAGTCTAGTTTCATTCTTCCATATGTGGATATCCAGTTTAGGGTTGTGATTTTCAATGGGAGGTGAAGATAGGGGTGGTTGGGAAAGTAACACTAGAGACTCAAAGGAGGTGAGACAGGAAGCCATGCAGGTATTTGGGGGGAAAAGAGTCCAAGTTAAAGGGCCAGTCTTTGCACACAGCCCCTGGAGAGGGAACTGGGAGCAGGCCATTGGGCTCCAGGCCTTCAAGGGGCCTTGTGTACCTGGCAGGGTGAGTGGTAGGAACCAAGATCAGAGAGGTATTCTGATGCCTTCCTCTGTAGGTGGGAAGGTGCTAAGGCCAAGGCTGATTGATCTCCTGGAGAAAGATGAATCTACTGAAACCTCTCAGAGGATGACACAGTCCCCACAGGCCATTGTTCTGGCTGGTAGGCATCTGGTATTAAGGATATGATTTATGTAGGGTCACTAGTCCAATGACAGCATGAAATCTGGCAGCCTGAATACAGGGAACAGGTGTCAGTAGGCAGCATCCAGAGGCTCAGCAGAAGAGAGCTGCACCAACCCCCGTGGCAAGGGTGCAGGTGATCTTGGGAACTGGGAGAAATTAGGTGACAATAGACAGAGAGCTCACGATTCTGTTCCTGGGACAAGTGGAAGACCAAGTGTGGCTCCAAGTTGCAGACAAAATGTTTCTATAGTTACATAGTTGTTTTTCCCCTATGCAAATTACAGAGAGTGGTATATTAAGCCTTTTATGACCTGGGAAGCAGCCACTTTTTCTCCTGCCATTTCACAATAGCCATCATATCCTCCAAGAATAACCATAGTATTTGCAGGTCTTCAGCCATTTATTTATTCACTGCAAGGCCAGACTGCAAATCGGTGTCTAAGAGATTCACCATACTTGTAATACGTTATACAGCGGGAAATAAGCTTGCAACTTGCTATTTACACTTAGTTTGCGTTGAATGTAAGTGTTATCTGTGAATTTTGTAGATTTGGTATATCTAAAGTAGGTCGTTAGCTCCAAAGGTCAAGGTACTCTTCCCATATACTTTTTTTTTTTTTTCATTGTTTCAGACAGGACAGTGCTGGGATTCCCAATAAAATCCTATCCCTTCTCAAAAAAATGGAGAAAAAAGTCAATAGCTAATCAGTCTACTGCCTGGATACTAACTACTAGGTATTGTGTGTTTGTGTGTGTTTTCTTCTTTTGGTGGATTACAATATAACAAAATAGTGAACTGTTGATTGGTTTGCCAGCTCCTAGGCATCTCTTCTTTCTCAAACGCCAGTTATCTAGTCTTCTCTCAGAGACAGGAACATTTAGACCACTATACTGCCTGTGTTCAACTAAACCTTTACTATCAAATGTCACCAGACAGGAAACGAAGCCAGTCATTTAAAAGTAGAAGGGAAAATATCTAAGTCACAGGTTTATGAAATCAATCCTTTTTTTTCCTCACTGAGAAGAGCAGAATTTAACAAGAACAACGTTGAATTGTATTTAAGACAGAGTAAATGTGACTTTTGCTGACTATTTTACCTTAAATACTGTACCCAAGTGGTTTTCGTAGGAAGATGGTATACAGAACTTCATACACAGAACAAAGCTGCAGTGACTTTGAATGAAGAACAATGAAAGGTTAATCTTGGACCTCCTCTCCTCTCCTGTCTGTCACCTCTCACAGAAGGCTAGGGTGACATCATATGGTTTCATGACATTGAAGATCATCTGTATTCTGGTTACTCCAAACAGGTATCTCCAGCATGAATCTCAGATCCTGTGTCCAATGTCTGTCTGCTCATCCTCTCCACTGGATGTCTTATGAGTGTCTTAAATATAGCATGTCCACAACCAAGGTCTCTCCCAGACCTGACCCTTCCACAGTCTTCCCCCAGAAAATGACCAGTTATTCTTGCAGGGGCCCAGGACAGACACCTTGACACCCTCTTTGACTCATGCAATCCACCTCATACCTAATCTGTCAACAAATCTGGTTGTCCTTCTGAGTTTTCCCAGACTCCAACACTTCTCTTCATCTTCATTACTTTCTCTCTGGTCCAAAACTCCCATCATCTCTCACGTGGCTTATTCCTGTGCCCCCCCCCTTACCTAGTCTCCCTATGCTTCCTTCACCTTAGATGGTCTCCTATTGCAGTGGCAACCAGAGTCATCCTGTTGAAACCTTAGTCAGAGCATGTTACTCCTCCACACCAAACCCTCCTCATCTCAGTGTAAAATCAAGTCTTTGCAGGGCAGGTGTGGAAGCTCCCTATGACCTCTCCAACCCTACCTAGTCCTCTTAAAATCAGTAAATTTTCTGCGGTCACTGGTTGACTGTGATTCCTGTATTACATGCTCTGAGATCCTGCCTCAGGGAATTTAAACTTGCTGCTTCCTTTGCCTGGAGTCTCTTTCTCTTGGCGTTCATGCAGCTCAGTCCTCACTTCACTCATGTCTTTCCCAGAGAAGCTTTTCTGGCCACCCATACTTAAAATCTTACCCTCAGCTCCTTTCCCTGCTTAATTTTCTCCACAGCCCCAATTACCTTCTAACATCTAATGTATTACTTATTCATCTTGTTTTTTTTTCCATCTTTCCCCACTGTAAGGTAAGCCTGTTAAGAGCAGAGAGTTCTCTTATTTCTTTGCTGGCATATCTCATGTGCCTAGAACAATGTCCAATCCATAGTAGGGACTTAATAAATATTTGCTGGAAAAAAAATGACTGAAGCAAATATTTCCTGCCTGGTCATCATCTTAAAATGATCTCCAAGTCAGCAAAACATTAAGGAAATTAAATAAAACATTAACTTTAAAAAAAGGGGGTTTCTATTTAAAAAGCCAAGAATTAAACAGGCAGTTTGTTTTCTCCATAAATTTACTAGATGCATGCAGACATTCAGGATTTCAGAAAGAATCCAGTTCTTTTCCATCATTGGTTCTGGATTTTCAGTTTAAGATAGAATTCTTCTTAGATCATTCTTTTAGTTAGAGGTTGGGGGAGACAGGCTACCACAGTCACAACTAAGGAATCGTTCATCTTTCTTAGACTCCATTATCAGGGAAACTCTAAATAGGCTATTGAACAATAATCACGCTATCCCATGAGGTCTAATGAGAATCATACAGTAGCACTAGCAGAATGTAACACGCTTTTCCTCTCCCTTGGCTTTCTATTTGGGCTATTTCCACAGTTACGTGTCTGTCTCTGGGAACCAGCGATAAGTATGCTATAGATAGATCTTTGTGTTCTTCCTACTGGCATAGAATAGTAGCCAAGGTTAATGCACATCCATACATTTCTTTGCAACCTTCAAAAAATGTTAATTATCCTTCTGAGTATGGAAGGTTTAAAAAAGGAATGGTAATAAAATTAGCTTCAGTGAAAAGAGCAAACAATATTGTATTGCTTCAACAAAAAGTTTAGCAAAATGCCACCCATTTCAGCACGTGGACAGTTCCTGATGTAGATGGCAGACATTTATTTTAGGCAAATCCCATCCTCTCTGCCAACAAACAAACTCAAAGAAACCAAACACTTAAAGCATACATGAGCCTGCATTTACTACCTGCCGTCACCATTCAAAGCCCACCTTGCAGTGGCCTTTCCTGATAAAGGCTGCTCCCTGCACCCAGAGATGAAGCAGGCAGCAACTATTTGATAAGAAACCTTCTCGCTTATTTTGGATTTCCATTGTGTGAAATTTATCCTCACATTGTGTCTTATGTTTTTTTGTGTATGCATGTCTTCCCCAAAGGGAACAATAAGCAGGCATCAGGTGATGTATTTATTTTTATGTCTGAGAGTGTCTAGCACTTTGCTATGCTCATAACAAGCGCTCAGTATGTAGTTGATGAATGAATTAACTGGTGGATAAATAACACAGTGTATTTATTCAAAGAGCAGATCTGGAGGAGGTCTGGGGAATCCAAATAGAGGAAGGGATAGGGGGATGTCTGTGTCTGTCTCTTTCTACGGTGTCCAGGGAACAGAGGAAAGAAATACAGCTTAGATGCTCTCTCAAATCCAGACTCTAATCAAACTCATTCTGCTGCCACTGTGGAAGAGGCTTGAGATTGGGAAGGAAATAGTAATGCTTTCTGTGTGTGATTCAATCACTGCCAAAGCTTTGTGTTGGCGGGGCCACTGCATCCCTGCGGGTGCTGGCAGAGCTCGCAGAGCCCTTCCCCTGGCTGCCCTGGTGGTGGCGGCTTGCCACAGTTTCCAGCAGGCGAGCCAGGGCTGGGATGCTGCGAGCATCCTCCCAGCACCCTCCTGAGGCTGAAGAGAAGGGCCTATCCTCTGTGTCGTGAGCCTGGCCCTTTCCCAGTTTGCCATCATCCTTTGGCCTCATCCTTCTGTGCTTTGCAGGACTGTTTCCCTACATTCTGCTCCCATTGGGATGGCTGCCTCACCACATTGGGGAGGATGTGTAAGAATCTTCCTTTGACTCACGCCCCCATATGTTCCTATTCTGTAATCCACTTTTCACATTGGGCTTTCTTTTCACTTTACCAACTAGCTGAGCTTCTGTCCAGGCAATGCCCTCTCTCCCCATTCCAACCTCAAAAGGAGCACAAGACAGGATCTGACTTTTTCTGGAGTCAGGATAGGACCATTTCCTAGGGGGAATCTGCTGCTTCCCAAACACAGGCAAGATGGAAAGGAAGGGAGCTACACAGCGCCCCCCTGTGTAGCGAGCAGTACACAACTCATGATTTCCCACGGGAATGAAATGAGGAACAAAATAAGGGTAGTTTCTTGCCTGGGAATTTATTATTTTTTAAGTAGTAAAAATCATTGCTATTCCTTTCCCCACATAGGTCTTTAGCTCATCCTTTTCGTTCATTCTGGGGGTTAAGGAGGTCAGGAGTAGGCAGGGGGAATTAGGGCCATCCTTTCAAGCTTCCTTTACTTGCCAAAATGTTTTAAATATTCAAATAAAAGATTTGATCTGCACATTGTAAAGACTGTTTCCGGACAAAGATTCCTGGTGATATTTAAAGGACAACATAAAAATGGTCTGTCTTTGAGTGAAAATAAAGACAGAATAAAGAAAATGGTGATACCCATAGAATTACAATACTCCTTCCTCCATGCCAGGTCTTCACTTAGTGAGAAATGTTTTTTCCTTTGGAGAACTGGAGTGAGGGGTGGGGAGAACAGGGAAAATCTTCCTTATATCAATACTGTCCTGAATGTTACATATAAAGCTTTATAAAGATTTTCTTTTATTTACTCATCTCGCAACGGAACCTGGGAATTCTAAACCTGGAAACACTGCTCTTCATCGAAGCTTTGAGATACCTTGTTAACCAAACCCTCGATGACCAGAGCATGAGCTGGGGAATGAACAGATCCCGACAGCCATGTCTCCACTTCCATGACAAATGGTTACAAATGATACTCAGGACATCATTCCTCAAAGTCGGTCTAAATTCCGCCATCTAGGATTGAAATGCACCCAAGTCAGTATTCTCTCCGTGCTCAGAGTATCGCATTGCACCCCCATTGTCTGCTGGCAAAACTGAAAAACAGAGGGCTCTAAGAAACATTTAGACTCCTATCACTTAAAATAGTTACCCGTGTGTTTTATTATTTTGCATCTCATGCTAATGGCTGGCACGTGACAAAATGCTCTGGGATATGGGCACTCCATTCAGGGGAACAGACTCTTGAGGGTCACTGATCACCATAGGCATCTTCTTTACTTGCGTTCTTGAGCCTGGACGAATCCCACCTCCATCCAGGGAAAGATACAAGGCTGTGGAAACGCCAGTGCAACCCAGGAAGGCAACATGCTGTTTTTAGTACTGGAAATATGTAAGTTCACTTTATTAAGTAGATATGAGGAAATTTTAGAGACACATCTCTGCTTTTTGAAACATGTTTCTTCAGACCCAGACAGATGCCGTTTTAATTAGAACACTTGCAATTTCAATTAGTATTTTAAAAAGAAACCGATTTCTTAGGCAAGGTGATTTGTTGGAGCTCTCTCTGCTGGACTGTTTTAATAACTTGATTTCACAAGCCACATTTTAGGCAGAAGGCAAGCTCTGTACCTTGGCTCGAACGTTGTATCTTCAGATTAGGTGCCTGTTGCAGCTCCATCTCCTAAACCCCAGAACCTAATTTCATGAAGGCTGCCTCCCTTTTCAGTGAAGCCATGGGTTCTTTGTTAATTAACTTGGGACACCTGTTGGAGAATTTTGGCAGCTGGGTCTGGAAGATAAGAATTCCTTAAAAGAGAACTTGTAAATAAATTGAAGAGCCAATAATTATTTTATTAAATAAGAATTAATGATTTGTCCCTTGGATATACTCCATGTGGGAAAAAAAGGCAAAATTGAAACATTTCCAGTTGATTCAAATTCAGGACTTCTGCCCAAAGGCTTAGAGATCTCAAAGAAAGAGAGCAAGAGGGGGAGAGCTGACCGAACTTTATCTGGACTGTTTAGGTATTCATTTTATGCCTGGCCAAACAGTTTCCGAAGAAAAGCTTTAGAGAACAGGATGCATGAGAAATGAAATGGCTCTCCTCAAATACCACAACCAAATCTTGAGAATATAAAAATAGAAAAGAGACTTTCACAGGATAATGTTTTTACATTGAATTCCCTTCTATGTGTGGACGGCTATCTTCTCTCCTTGTTGAAAACAAAGTCTCAATCAGGTGGAAAGAAATTATTATTTTTACTCTTGAATACTAAAAAGTAATGGATTAGAAAAGAGTTTAAGTTTAAAGATGAATTCTCTTTAACCCATCCTGGCTGATGTTTGATTATATTTATTATACTGGATCTCAAAAAATTACGGAGCAGACAAGGACGGCTGTAATTGGGTTTCAGCTAAAAGGAAGGCTCCAGGCTGGTGCCATCAATCAGATGGGCCAGTGGTGCTGCCCTGGGGGGCACATAAGGCAGAAGAGAGGGAGGGGACACCAGTCTAGCAGGAAGGGCACCGCAAGCCCCCCGGGCATACACCAGGGAACCAGGAAGGAGACAGAAGCCTGGAGATGCAGCCCCGCCAATGTCTGGGCAGCCTGAGGCCGGATGAGGGATGCTGGTCTGTGACCTGGCACAAGCAGTAGGCACAGATTCTGCTCCCAAACCGATTGCCTGAAGAAGAAAAAAGCTCATGTTGTTCATCCTGCCAGACTCCAGTCAAAGGGACATTGAGAGAGAGAATCAAGCAATTCCCAACAGCTCCTCATGAAAATGTCCTGAAAGTTCATTCAAGAAAATTAGCTGAAATTCAGACATTGTTTCTCTCATAACCAGAAAGTTCATAACAATGTAGTGTCCATTTGGGAAACTTGGTTTTTCTTAACTTAAAACAAAATTTTCCTATTCAATTTCTTGTATTATAATGTATTTAAGCAATGTCAGGTAAAATGAATGGATTTGAAGCATAGGTGGTTTATTTCCTAAGCATGTAATAGCCTTCACTTCCAAAGTGTATCTTTCTTTTCATTTGATAGAGGCAACTGAACTGGAGGCAGTATAGCCTGGGCTGATGCACATATGTGTTAATGTGCAGCGTGTTACTTTTAATTAAAACTCACTAATATTGCAACATTAACACTAGAGGTTATTCAAAGCTCAAGACAGATCAAAAGATACAAATCCCTGTGGTCCTCACCTTGAGACTTGAACAGTCTCAATTTATTGGTCTAATTTATTGGTCAGAAAGGAAAGTTGTAGTGATGGAATAGAAGCTGGTGGTATTACATTTTAATTGACTATTAACTCCACAGACTAATACCCCCAGTGTCTATGTGAGTGACCTTATTCCTCTTCAAATGTCAGAAACTCAGCAAGTTTAATTTTCAAGTCACCATCTCCTTTCTTCCTCAGATCCGAACACAAACCCCACTTTGTACTTCGCCTTCTTATCCCAGTGATAGAAATGAACAGAAACTTTTATTGTCTTCTTTTCTTCCTTTTCTTTATCCCAAGTGAGTAAACCAAGTATTGTCTCTTATTGATACTTTGCCAAGGAGTTTCTTGAGTTCTCTTTACTGCCCCACTGTATTTTACTTTTCAGTTTCAGCCCATAGCATGGCAAGCCTAGGACACACGCATAGCACCCTATGGGGGTTCCTGCCCTCCGTCCCTTCTTACCCAGTCTGCACTCCCCCCTCCCACATCACTGCTGCCACGCTTACCTTTGCAAGGTACTCCAATTACAGACTAGTCAGTGTTTCCTGATGTGAATGACACAAAATGAACTCTGCTGCCTCCATTTTTTTTCTTTTTTTAGAAAAAATTTTTTGAGACAGGGTCTCACTCGGTCACTTAAGCTCTGTCACTCAGGAGTACAGTAATGCAATCTCAGCTCACTGCAACCTCAGCCCCCGGGATTCAAACGATTCTCATGCCTCAGCCACTTGGGTATCTGGGCCACCATGCCTGGCTAATTTTCATATTCATAGTAGAGACAAGGTGTTGCCATGCTGGCCAGACTGTTCTTGAACTCCCAACCTTAAGCCATCTGCCTGCCTCAACCTCCCAAAGTGCTGGGATTACAGGTGTGAGCCACTGTGCCCAGCCCAGATTTTTTTCTTACTAAAAATTTTTATTGGGGACCCCAAGAGCCTTTGTGCTTCTTAGTGCATTAGGTATGTCTCTCTTCCAAACTTGCTGGAACCTTCCAGCAGCATTTGGCATATTCACGTATTTTGGTTCCTAGGATAAAACTGTCCTAGTGTTCGTCTTACTCTTTTCCTTCTCCATTTTTCTCCCCTCTTTGCCTGTGTCTTCTCCACTTTATGTCACTGCTGTGTCCTGCTGTGTCCTGTGTCATTTTGTCCTCTCCCCCTCCCCTCTCCCCTCCCTTCCCTTCCTCCTCCTTCCCCTCCCCTGCGTACTCCTCCTTTTCCCTCTCCATACACACACTATATCTAAGACCTCTCCTCCATTTTATTTCAGGTCCTCTTCATTTCTTCCTGCAATCCAGGACAAACTTGTATACATGTGATATAATTTCCCTTCTGCCTGAAGAAACCCGTTCAGCACTTTTTATAGTGCAGGTCTGCTGAAGATAAATTCTCTCAGCTTTGTGTCATTTTGAAAATGTCTTTAGTTGCCTCCATCCACAAAGGATAGCTCTGCTTAGTAGAATTCTGAGAATATTTTTTTTCAGCACTTCAAAGATATTATTCTATTGTCTTACGGTTTCCATTGCTTTTGATGAGAGGTCAGTTGTTACTGTTGTTTCCTGAGTATGTGTTTTTACACTACCTGCTTTTAAGATACTTGGTCATTATTGATTCTCATATTTCCTCTACCCCTATCTCACTTCCCTGTCTTTCTGGGAATTCAATTACATGTATATTACACTACATGATACTATCCTGCAGCTAGGTCTTATAGCCTCAGCTTAAGATTTTGTATTCTTCTTTTTCACTTTGTGCTTTAGTTTTGATAATTTGTAGTAATCTATCTTTAAACTCACTGGTCCTTCCATGTGCTATTTTCAATCCTTTATAATGGCCATTATATAAATCCTTCCTGTCTGATACTGTATTTTCCAATTCTAGAATTTCGATTTGGTTATTTCTTATAGTTTCCATTTCTCTGCTGAATTTAACTAATTTTTTTCATGCATGTTGTCCATTATCTCACTAGATAATTTAACAAATATATCACAGATAAAGTCCTTATCTACATATCCTAACATCTATATTATTGTGGATTTGCCTATGATAAATTTAGTTTCTCTTAATTTTTGGTCATATTGTCTTACTTCTTTGCAAGTTTTGTGATTTGTTATTGTATGCCAGATGTTTTATGTTGAAAGATTTGAATAGACTGAAGTCGGTAATTCCTTCCTCCTAAAAAGCACCTCATTTCATCCATGGGTTTGCTAAGGTAGAGGGCTGAGTCAATCTAATGCGTGCTTTAACTATGTCTGGGCTTTAATTAAACTCAGCCCAGTTATAGCTTCAGTTAAATTCAGTTTACCACTGAGTTCAAATGTTTCAAGAGCATGATCAGTATTTAATCTGCAATTAGGCTCAGAAGGTGAGCACCTATAGATTCCAAAGATTTCTCTATACTCTGTATACTATTGCCCAGTTTTCAGTTTTCTGAGCCATATAAGATCTCTTTCTCTGTCTCTCTCTCTCTCTCTCTGTTTCTCTCTCTCTCTCTCCCTCCCTCCTTTTTTTCCCTCTCTGCTGTGAAGCTCAGCTGCCAGCTTTTTGGATCATTGCACTACCTATATTTTTCAGGCTTTGTATAATTTTACATCCACTGTCTCTATCTATCCTCAATATGTACCATTTCTGAGTTCACAGCCTCCTTTCCAATTGGACACTCTCTCCTCTGTCCCTACTGATAACATTTTCATTCTAACTCACTTAGATGGCTCACGGCAGCCATTTCCCCACCCTGATGGCTCTTTCACCTCCTTTCCTATCTACTCCTAACCCATCTTCCAAGACAAATTCAGGCCCTACCCTTTTTACAAGCTTCTGTGAGTACTCTGGATTTATTGATTTTTGCCCTATTTACACTTTTTTGTGTTAATGTGTATACCCCCCAAGTTTGGCACTTAAGGGATTTAAGGAATGCTGTGTACAACACTCATGTAAGTTCACGATGATTCAAGTGAGTAGTGTCATCTTCTCATCTAACCTGGTCTCTCTTTAGGAATAAGAACAATACCTTTCTCGATTTTTACTTTTACTTTTTGTGCTTCTTTTGAAAGCCCCACCATGCCTAGCATTGTGTTAATGTTGTGATGAAGATACTCGTTGCAGAGTTACTGTTCTGCTAGAATATGAGCTCTGTGGGAACACAGACAGCGTCTTCCTTCTTTGCTACTATAACCCCCAGAACGGATCTGTTCTGTCATCTAGCAGATTCTTATTAAGTTATGTTGGAATGCATAATAGGTTGCAGTCATAATATTGTGGTTTTATAAACCAAATTTTTTATTGTCATACATAGATTTCCTAAGTAATTTAAATCAGTTTGCCATTATAACCTATACCAGAGCATCTTTTATAACTGAGACCTACTTACCCTCACTGTTCTTCCCTAACTTGAACACACCACTACCACAAACTTATAAAAACAGAACTACATGCTTTATTTTTACTATGCAAACTGAAGCAGACAAAAAGTCCTTTTTAAAGACCACCATTCTTAAAGTTGGATGCACACTGGAATCACCTGAGCCTGACCCAGAGCCACCTAGATATGAGTACTTGTTTTGAGGCTCCCTGAGGGATGCTGAAGTATAGCTGAGGTTGAGAACCACTGATTTGATTCTGTGAAACCCACCATAAATAAAAATTGCCTGCTAATCTTTTGAAAAACTGTCTTCTTCCAGTTTTGAAATATTTTATAATTATTAAAGTTTAAACCTAAGAGTATTTTTCCTCTGAGATATTCCATTCTCTGATTAGAGAAGACAAAAAATTTGTTCCAGAAATTGCTGACCCAAACTTCCTCTTGATATTATTTGTGTAATAGACAGTTGCTGCTAATGGAATAGCCAACTTCAGCCAACATTGCCACTAATGTCATTGATCCCTAGAGTGAAAACGCAGCTTAAATTGTTGCAAATACTGTATATAGAGAGAGTAGGAATATCAAGTGGGTATTATTTTAATATAATCTTTCACGACACACACTTCAGTTCAGCAAAAGACTCTACCTTTCCACTTAATAAAGCTCCTTATGTTTGAAGACCAATTTAATCAAGAGGATGGGTTTAAAGAGCTCCTTGAAAACAGTAAAATGCAAATATAACATTGACAATTGTATAGGGGTCTGGGAAGCCTCCAGGGACGCTCTCAATTCTTCAGTGGGGGCAGGGTTTCCTGCCCTACTCAAGGTGTGTAAATTCCTCACCATTCAGGATGCCTACATGTGACAAAGCTGGCTAGACCACAGGGTTGGAGGTGCTGCTTCCCCCTCACCCCCCGACGTCCCCCCACTACCTTTTCCCAGCTCCAGTCTTGGCTAACCTCTGGGACCTGAAAACCTGATCCTTCAGGCAGCATCCAGATATTCCCTCTTGCACTTTGGCCCATAGTTTCTTTAAAGCTGTGTCTCTGTTTAGTCGTGGGTTGAGTAAGAAAAGAATTTCTTCAGCATTTCAGTGAGCAAGCAAAGGAGAAGAAAAATAAACAGAAAATATGTCAATTAATACTTAGAGCTATAACCCTGCCTTGACCATTCTCCAAGAATGCTAGAGTATTACCACTGCATTTTGGTGAACTACTTTTCTTGAATTAAAGCTACATCTCACTTCTTCAACGCTATTCTCTGCTTGTACTCTCCTCTACCTTATACCAATACCTGGATGATTTTTAAAATGTGTTCTCTTTGATATATAGAGGGGATGTGAGGCAGTGCTTGCTTTGAATTGCTTTTGAATCATGGCAACAGGATTTTTCATAAGCTCTTCCCTCTTGTCCCTTCCCCAGGCCCTGACTGACAGCATGTGTTGTGTGCAGAGTGACTCTGGGGTTGGTATATGGCTGCATCGGGTACTGGGAGGAGCTAATCAGTCCCCTTGAAGATCAAACCTTTGGTCTTGCTTTTTGGTCAGATTGCTAATCTGCTGAACTAAGGAAACATAGACAGTGGGAGACTCAAGGAGAAATTCTGTGGTCTGCTCTGAATATTCCTTAATTGAGCTGAGACCACATCCTGGCATTAGCATCGTCTTCTTCTGTGACAGCTTGCTTAACCCATCAGAACACTATTGCAATTGTATTTCACTCTCACTCAGTCTCACTGTTGGTTGGTCTTGGAGGTGTCTACGAAAAGAGTCAAACTCGGTAGAATATTTGAAGAGATTTATTCTGAGCCAAATATGAGTGACCATGGCCCATGACACAGCCCTCAGGAGGTCTTCAGAATATGTGCCCAAAGTTGTCAGGGTGCACTTGGTTTTATACAGTTCAGAGAGGCATGAGATATCAATCACATACATTGGTTTGGTCCAGAAAGGTGGAACAGCTCAAAGTGCAGAGGTGGTGAGGCAGGGCAAGGGGTGGGGGGGCAAGGGGGAGGAGGAGGGAGTGAGGGGGGCTGTAGGTAAATCTGAACATTTTCTGGTTGACAATTGATTGAGTTTGTATAAAGACCTGGGATCAATAGAAAGGAAATGTTCAGGTTAAGATAAAAGATTATGAAAGGCCGGGCATGGTGGCACACACCTATAATCCCAGCACTTTGGGAGGCCAAAGTGGGTGGATAATGAGGTCAAGAGATTGAGATCAGCCTGGCCAACATGGTGGAACCCCGTCTCTACTGAAAATACAAAAATTATCTGGGCATGGTGGCGTGCACCTGTAGTCCCAGCTACTTGGGAGGCAGAGGCAGGACAATCTCTTGAACCCAGGAGGCGGAGGTTCCAGTGAGCCGAGATCGTGCCACTGCACTCCAGCCTGGTGACAGAGTGAGACCCCATCTAAAAATAAATAGATAAATAAAAGAAGGTAAAAGATTGTGGAGACCAAGGTTCCTTTGAAGTCTTATAATGGCTGCCCTTAGAGACAATAGATGACAAATGTTTCCTATTCAGACCTTTAAAAGGTGCTAGACTCTCAGTTAATCTCTTCAGGATTGGGAGGGCCTGCAATAAACAGTCTAGTTATGTTAGCAGAGATTCTTTACGGATGCAGATTTTCCCTCACAAAGGACAGCTCTGCAGGACCATTTCAAAATATGGCAAAGAAACATGTTTTGGGGTAAAATATTTTGACTTTCTTCTTTGTCACGTAATGTTACGCCAGAGTCAAATTGGAAAGTAAATCATGATATATAGGGCTAAATAAACCCATCTGATGAGAATTTATGGTTTGTAGGGCGTGACTCCCCAAACCCCTTAGATAGGAATTTGGGCAAGATAAAAAAAATCAGAGCTTAGTCCTCAGAGGGAAGAGGTAACAGATAAAAAGAGATAGAGTGGGTGATGAATATTGGCAAGGATGTTTGTTGAAGAAAGGGGAGTATTTTTTTCTAAAGCATCTTCATAGGGGAAAATAGAGGAATTATACAGTGAGCTTCTTTCTGTTAGGCAAAGGACTAGCACTTGCTAAAAGAATTCGAATGACAAAGTATCAGGGCTCCTCAGGATAAATATTTAAATTATACACATGTGTGTGACTGTGCTACTGGATCAAGAGGTAAAGTTCCATGAGCAACAAACAATACTGAGCATTCTGTAACTAAGTACAATTTGCAAAAGAACTATCTTAAATAGGTAAGTGACCTCATACTTGTAATCATGACTGTATCCACAGTTACTAGGCACCCGTGGGAAAGGCCCAGGTGACTGAATCAGGTTATATCATCCTCCCAGCTTAGCTTAAGGCGGGACTTCTAGTAAACCTGCATTTTAGCTTCTCAGTTGTCTCCAAAGGCCACCTCCATCCCTCATGAACTCAAGGCAGAGATGGAATGGAAGATGTAGAAATGTTTGAAATAAAAATGAAATGCAGGAAAACTGCAGCCTAGACAATAACTAGCAGTAACAAGAACAACCACAACCACCCCTCCAACTAGTTAATCTGTAACCCACGGGCTGCTAGGTGGCTTGAAGGAAGCTGAGCAACCAGCTTGAACTGGGTGCAGAAAAAACAAGCCACCACTGCCTAAAATCCCAGTTAGTCTAATTAGACGAGGAATCAGTCTAGATAGCAACAGCGTGATTGAGAGGTACGCAGACTTCCCTATACATTTGTTTACTTTATGACTTTCCTTTAAGCATTCTGATGAACTTTTAGGAAAAATAACTCTATCTCCTTTTTGCTTTGGCAAGAGAGAAAGGGATGAGATTAAATGGTAGAGCTGACAGGGCTGGTAGACCCAGGCATGGGGTAGGGGTTTAAACAGCTGTAGGCCAACCCTGGTTTTGTTTTCTGCAGAGTAGATGAGCAATCCTAAGTGACCCTTACTGCATGTGAAGAGTGGGGACAATTACCAGAGAAGGAGGGGAGGGAGCACGTGGAATATTGTCTATCTCGAAGGCACATCTTCTGCAGACTCCTCTCTTCTCATCCTTCCACTCTGAACCCTGTTCTTCCTCCCGGATAGTGGGAATCAGCCTGTGATTGGTTATGAAGTCTCCAGATTCAGGACTTTTCAGTCTATACGATTGTTATATAGTCTCTGCTCAGTTATCTGGTGACTAGATGCTAGTCTCTGCCTAGTTTTCTTTCTAAATTCCAAGGCATGTGGGATTCCTTATTTTAAACACAGAAAAGAAGGAGCTTAAATATGTGCATAAAAATAGCCCCACAATTGGCTGAAACAAGCTGGTATCTTTACTTGGAGAAAAGAAATGGAAAGAAATGCAAGGGAACGCACCTTGCCTTCATCTTGACCTTCCTATAAATGCCTAAGAGGACTCCATTTCTTCTAGCCCTCGCCACCCCCAAGTTCCCTGAAGTTCTGAAGTCATCTTACCTGTTGCTGGCATCTCCTGGGTCTGGATGACCCACCCTGGTAATCTCCTTGAGAGAAGATGCCCTGTTCTTACGGAGGATCCCTGTGCTTCCCCGGTGTGGCCTGACCACACACAGGCTGGAGGATGCCTGTGTCAGTTTATTGATAGAATCAGTGATTGCAAATCATTAACAGAATGTTTAAGAGTAGGGGTGTGCAATTTATTTTTCCTTGTTAACCCCAATCCCCTCACATTTTTAGATTTAAATTGTTGCCAAGAATATAGTTTAGTTTCCCAGGTGGCATTTTAAAAATAAAACTGACACATCCATCTTTTAAATATGTCTTTAAAAATCTGGATACCACAGTGGTTTAGTACCCAACGTCATGTTCTTCAGCAATATGTGAGCAGATTATTTATCAACATTAGAAACTCTACATCATTCCTTTTCCTCCTTAAACATACAAGCTTTGTACATCCCCCAAAAGTTTTACCCTGATTAATGTATTTTATGCTTTAAAGTCTCTTATTGCTTATTCTCTTATTCTCTTTGCTAACAAAATTTATACAAATTAAGATATATTTTAAATATTTCTTATGGTATTGGGCTTTAAATTAAAACTTTCTTATAAATTATTACTGTAGTTATTAGCAGAATAAAATTGATCAAAATAATATGTCATTTATCTTGATTGAAATTATTCAATATAAAATGTAAAACTGTATTGGAAATGTATTCACCAGATGGATGAGCCTTTTTTCCCAATGCATTCATATATTTAAAAATAATATTACTTATTGCTTGATTGAACAAGATTCAGTCTCATTTTATTCTCTTTCTTTGTTTGTTTTTTATAGATTTAAATACTGAGAAACATTGCTCATATGTGTAAGGTAAAGAGAATAGACAGTCTTTCCTTATAGTAATGCTACTTGATTCTTTGAACTTCTTATGCATTGATGTTTAAAAATCTCATTGGGATCCATCATCAAGTTATTTTTAATGATCTATTAACTGTCAACTTCATTTAGTCTTCCTTCAATCTTGTGGAAGGTAAAGAACTAGAAACTGCCTCATTGAAGAAAACGATGACTGTCCGTCATCATGGTTGTTCTTCCTCAACCCAGACACTGGCATTAAGCAATACTCTTGGCTTCATCTCAGAGAATGTTTGCCAATCTGCAGCAGGGAGAAAATTGACCTGGTGTTGTAAAACAAGAGAAGGGAACCTGTGAAAGAACATGCAAGCACGTTTTTCAGGCAGATCAGTTTTGTTCAGAGTGCATAAGGAAGTCGAGAATCTGAAAATGGATTCCCTTAAAACCCCAAACCCTGCATCCCCTTGGCAAGCCTTTTTGCGGCCACCAGGGCACACAGGGATCCTTTTGGAGTCTACCCCAGGGGAGCCTGCCCCCAGTGGAACTATAGCTATGACCTTGGCGTTGTTCCCACATAGTCAAGGGTTAACATTAGAAGAATGTGCTTCTCTGATGAATTAGCTCTGGCTTTCCCAAGTCATTTCCACAAATGCCATTTCTGAGCTGCAGTTCCCCAGAGGGAGCTTACACAAAGAGAAAAGCAGCCAACTGTGTGGTATGAGCCACCAGGCAAGATTTAGGGGTTGCGTTTTAAGCTAATTAAGACTACAGTAAGAATTTTATGCTAGATCATAATTTCTTATTTTCATATACAGTATCATTATTGGGACAATGAGTACAGTATTTAAAAATTCCCAGGGACTAATTAAATATAAAGAAGTCCAGCTTTCAAACTAGAAGTGCCACAATTCATTTTTCATACCATAAAAGTCTAATGTGATTGTTTAATACAGTTGCCAAGATATGGTAATACATAGTTGGATATTTCAACGGTTTAGTGTAATTTTATCCTTGTATACCAACTTCCAAGATGTGGAATTGATTTATCTCCTCATTCATTCATTTGACCAATATTTATTGAGTGCCTACTATGTACCAGTCACAGTACATCAGAGTTTCTGCTTTGCAGAGCTTACAGCCTAGTGGTGAAAACAGTCTCAAAAATAAACAAACAGGCCCTGCGCAGTGGCTCACTCCTGTAATCCCAGCTCTTTGGGAGACGGAGGCAGGCAGATCACCGGAGGTCAGGAGTTCGAGAGCAGCCTGCCCAACATGGTGAAACCCCATCTCTACTAAAAATACAAAAATTAGATGGGTGTAGTAGCAGGTGCCTGTAGTCCCAGCTACTCCAGAGGCTGAGGCAAGACTATTGCTTGAACCCAGGAGGAGGAGGAGATTGCAGTGAGCCGAGATTGTACCACTGTACTCCAGTCTAGGTGACAAGAGTGAAACTTTGTCAAAAAAAAAAAGAAAACAATATCTACTTTCCACTTCAGACATGAATAAAATAGGGTAAGGGTTTAGAGAGTGACAAGGGGAAGGGAATGTTGAATGGAGTGGTCAGGAAAGAAGTCTATGAAGAGGTAAATCCTAAGAGATGGACAGGAGCCAGACCTTACACCACCTGGGCAAGGGAGCAGCAAGAGCAAAACCCCTGGTGCAGGAGAGAGGTTGGCAGGTGGCAAAAATAGGAACAAGGTCAATGTTGTCGTAGCTGGTAAAGGAGGCAGGGAAAGGTCAGAGATACTGATGGTGAGTGTGGGATGCCTTTCAGCCTAGATAAGGAATTTGGATTTTTCTCTGAGAGTTTTGGCTCGTGAAAGCATGATCAGGTGAATATTACTAAAAGTCCTCTCTGGCTGCTGGTTGAACACTAGACAGTAGGCAAGATGGAAGAGCAGTGAGGGCTTGGATTCAGGAGTCTGGGAAAGAAATCACGCCGTCCAGGACCAGAGCTGTAGCACAGGGATGGAAAAAGTATTTTGAAGGTGGAACCAGCAGGGTTTACTGATGGATGAAATACAAAATGCCGTAAGTGGGAAAAAAGACAGAGGAGGGGAGGGGATGGTAGATCACAACTTTGATTTTGGACTGAAAGTTTGAAATATCCGTGAGGCATGAAAGGGGAGATGCCAAGTAGAAAGCCAACAATGTTCATTTTGAGCTCAGGACTGAGATATTAATCTGTGTGTCATCAGGGTAAAAAAGAAAAAAAAAGGTAAAGTCGTGGTCCAGTTATGTTAATTCTCTAAGTACGGAAACTTCTACGGGAAGTCTCATCTTAAAATAAAATGCCTATCCACAGGTAGACAAGCATTTCTTGGCTTATTAACCAAAGACAGATTTCTTACGTAATTGTCTTCATTTTTACTTTGGAATAAAGAAAACAAGAGGTAATGTTGTTTCTTTGTGTGGATGATACTGAAAATTATAAGACCACACATGTTCAGATTATTTTAGGTTGACTGTAGGCCATCGTATGAAGCCATTTTAAGTTCCTCTTACTTGTTTAAGAACAAAACTTAAACAGATTTATTCATGCCACTATTGTTGAGGCATCTTGGCTCTTTATCCAACCCAAGAAAAAATATGGGACGTGAGGAGAGGGCCAATCAGTTGAGACTGATGAGAAGTCTGAATTTCCATCCACTAGTCTAGACTCTCATGTTGGGTATTATTTGTCTTACTTTTATCTCTTTAGGCTCATTATTCTGGATGGTCACATTTCACTGCTGAAGTTTTTATTTGTCAAGTAATTTGTGTGTGTGTGTTTGTAGTCATCCTTTACTATATGGCTTCTGGGACTTGATGAATCCCTGTGCACAGGACCACATACCTAGACATTCTGTCTTGATCAGTTTTCCATGTGGAGGAAATTGTTTTAGGGGCCCATATGTGCAGTGCCAAGTTATTTATCCATGGAATATATTATAATGAAAATGAATGGAAATGCTTCTTTGCTAGTACCTTTGTAAATGCAGTGGGGGTAGCTCCCACCCCTTGAGCCATCCCTGCAAATGCTGTCGTTGTGAATTTATCTTCCATTTTTCAGCTGTGTGCATGGCTTGGCAGGAGACTCTGTCAAACATTTAGAAGTGAGAATAGCCTGCAGGGAGGCAAATGCTCCCAGAAGATATAAATCTAATCGATAGAGGACCATTAGACACCTTGTAGTCAAGCTCTCCTTATTTTGCAGGAAAAAAATATTTTACTTCTTCCTTTTTCTTCAAAATCCTAGATAAGGCTCAACAAAATTACCATTTTATATATAAATATGGTGTGAATGTATATATTCATGCGTATGGGTATATCTATATATATACACACACGTATTTCAAAAAGAGTTTCTGTGATACTTTTTCTTATAAATTGAATACTTTTTTTCATTCATGAGAATCTTAGTTGGCGGTAGGTGAATGATTTTTTTTAATCTTATTTGTAGCTCTGTATGCCACAGGAGTTTTTATAAACAATGTGATTTTTGTCCCAAACTATTTTCAGAAATTTCTGTAACTGACATGAAATGGGAAATCATGGTAATTCTGCCTTCAAATTTCCAACAGATTCATGATGCTGTGTGCTTGAGGCTAAAACCCAGCTCTGTAGTACGGATACTCTATGAGACTGTATTAGTTCATTTTCACGCCGCTGATAAAGACATACCTGAGACTGGGTAATTTAGAAAAGAAAGAGGTTTATTGGACTTATAGTACCACATGGCTGGGGAGGACTCACAATCATGGTGGAAAGCAAGGAGGAGCAAGTCATATCTTATGTGTATGGCAGCAGGCAAAGAGAGAGAGTTTGTGCAGGGGAACTCCTCCTTTTAAAACCATCAGATCTCGTGAGACTTATTCACTGTTGTGAGAACAGCACAAGAAAGACCTGCCCTCATGATTCAATTACCTCCCAGCAGGTTCCTCCCACAACACATGGGAATTATGGGAGTTACAATTCAACATGAGATTTGGGTGTGGACACAGCCAAACCATATCATTCTGTGACTAGCCCCTCCTAAATCTTATATCCTCACATTTCAAAACAATCATATCCTCACATTTCAAAACTAGTCATGCCTTCCCAACAGTCCCCAAAAGTCTTAACTCATTTCAGCATTAACTCAAAAGTCCACAGTCCAAAGTCTCATCTAAAACAAGACAAGTCCCTTCTGCCTATGAGCCTGTAAAATCAAAAGCAAGCAAGTTACTTCCTAGATACAATAGGGTAGAGGTATTGGGTAAATACAGCCATTCCAAATGGGAGAAATTGGCCAAAACAAAGGGGCTACAGGGCCCATGCAAGTCTGAAATCCAGCGTGGAAGTCAAATCTTAAAGCTCCAAAATGACCTGCTTTGATTCCATGTCTCACATCCAGGTCATGCTGATGTGAGAGGTAGGTTTCCATAGTGTCAGGCAGCTTCACCCCTGTGGCTTTGCAGGGGATAGTCTCCCTCCCAGCTGCCTTCATGGGCTAGTATTGAGTGTCTGTGACTTTTCCAGCTTCACGATGCAAGCTGTCAGTGGAGCTACCATTCTGGAGTCTGGAGAGTGGTAGCCCTCTTCTCACAGCTCCACTAGGTGGGGTGGCCCAGTAGGGATTCTGTGTGGGGCTCCCATCCCACATTTCCCTTCACACTGCCCGAGCAGAGGTTCTCCATGAGGACCCTGTCCTTACAGCAAACTTCTGCCTGGGCATCCAGGCATTTCCATGCATCTGCTGAAATCTAGGCAGAGGTTCCCAAACCTCAATTCTTGACTTCTGTGCACCCGCAGTCTCAACACCACATGAGAGCTGCCAAGACTTGGGGCTTGCACCCTCTGAAGCCGTGGCCTGTGCTCTCCACTGGCCCCTTTCAGCCATGGCTGGGGCAGCTGGGATGCAGGACACCAAGTCCCTAGGCTGTACAAAGCATGAGGACCCTGGACCCAGTCCAGGAAATCACTCTTTCTTCCTAGGCCTCCAGGCCTGTGGTGGGAGGGGCTGCTATGAAGACCTCTGACATGCCCTGGAGACATTTTCCCCATTGTCTTGGGGATTAACATTTGGCTCCTCATTATGTATGCAAATTTCTGCAACTGGCTTGAATTTCTCCCCAGAAAATAGAATTTTATTTTCTATTACATTGTCAGGCTACAAGTTTTCCAAACTTTATGCTCTGTTTCTCTTATAAAACCAAAAGCCTTGAACAGCACCCAAGTCACCTTTTGAATACTTTGCTGCTTAGAAATTTCTTCCACCAGATACCTTAAATCATCTCTCTTAAGTTCAAAGTTCCACAAATCTCTAGGGCAGGGGCAAAATTCTGCCAATCTCTTTTCTAAAATATAACAAGAGTTACCTTTGCTCTAGTTCCCAACAAGTTCCTCATTTCCATCTGAGACCACCTCAGCCTGGACTTTATTGTCCATATCAGTGTCATTACTGTGGGCAAAAACATTCAACAAGTCTCTAGGAAGTTCCAAACTTTCCCACATTTTTCTGTCTTATTCTGAGCCTCCAAATTGTTCCAACCTCTACTTGTTACCCAGTTCCAAAGTCATTCCACATTTTCAGGTATCTTTTCAGTAGCACCCTACCCTGCTGGTCCATTTTCTCACTGCTGATAAAGACATACCCAAGACTGGGCAATTTACAAAAGAAAGAGGTTTATTGGATTTACAGCTCCACATGGCTGGGGAGGCCTGACAGTCATGGTGGAAGACAAGGAGGAGCAAGTCACATCTTACGTGGATGGAAGCAGGCAAAAAGAGAGTTTGTGCAGGGAATTCCTCTTTTTAAAATGATCAGATCTCATGAGACTTATTCACTGTCGTGAGAACAGCACAAGAAAAACCTGCCCCCATGATTCAATTACTTCCCACTGGGTCCCTCCAACAACATGTAGGAATCGTGGGAGTTACAATTCAAGATGAGATTTGAGAGGGGACACAGCCAAACCATATCAACAACCCACCCCATTAGATGAATATACTCCTCATTAAAGTTCCTGTTTTCTCTTGTTTCCTACTTACTTTATCGATGAAACCATTTTCTGGTTTTGACAACCCAGAATGTTGACCTTGAGATAGTTGTCCTATACTTGGAGACCTGAGCTGGAGGAGAGATTTTGGCGAAAGCATGTGATTTTTCTATAGTGCAGATCAAGGGACAATGATAGTGATGATAGATGGATCTCACACCAGTGTGGCACAAGACTGGATTCCACACACAAATGACTGAATGAAAGGTACTCAATGTGAAATCATCAGACATGAAGAGTGACACTGGCCCTGACCGGACCTGAAGCCTCCTGAATCTGAGTCTCTGGCATGTGGCCTGAGCTTCTCTCTATCTCCAGAAGCCCTCCAGAGGATTCTGATACACAGCGCAGGCTGAGCATCACGTATCTGCATTGCACTGTCAGCCCTAGCTCGTTCAGCCATTTCCTCTTATGAGTGGCACTGCCCTTTCCACTCATATGAAGCTGCTTCTCACTGAGCTCTAAATTACTACTTACAAAAGTTCTTAGGACCTTTAAAACTCAAGTCAAGTGCTATTAAGATTGTGCAATGAACCCATGAATTTAAAATACTTAGGCAAGCTGGGCACAATAACACATGCCTAAAATCCCAGCTGCTCGGGAGGCTAAGGCAGGAGGATCGCTTGAGCCCAAGAGTCGTAGGCCAGCCTGAGAAAGACAGTGAGACCCCTGTTTCTAAAAATTTTAACAATAAAATAATAATTTTAAAAATACACTAGCAAATTGGAGCGGCAAATATGTCATTATTTTGAAAAGAGCTATATGCATCACATCAGGTTTTAATATATACTAAACACTAAAACGTTTTCTCAGATTCATTTCCATTTGTTTTCTACATCTCATTTTTCAATATTTCCTGATTAGCAGAAATCCAAGATAATCAGTCAATGAACATTAACTAAGTGATTCTGTGTTCAAGGCATCACTGCATATTGTGACTCAAGGCCAGGCATTTATTTAGATTCTCCGTTTGAGAAAGATTCACTAATAGTATTGAAATGTGAAAGATTTGTTCTCAGAAATAAGTCATTGTTTAAACATCTAATTTTTATTCAAGCATGTACTTAGCAAAAGCCTGATGGTAGGAGACACACCGCCCCATCTCCATGATCCAGGTCACTGCATGTTGCAATTACTCATGTTGGAATTCAGTACTCATGAGTGAGTGTATCTGAGAACCTGCACTACCATGTGTGCCGTGACCATGAGATTTTGTTCTGCAGCCAGGAAATCAGCTCAAGCCCAACTTTATTGCAGGTTGACCTCCTGTGTCCTCAGCACACACAGACATCCCACCATGAGCCAACCCTGCCTGTGGCTTGTGGCAGTACCCGCCATCCACAAGGACCTAGGGTGTAGGCCAGTAGCAGCTCATTATCTCTGTCTCTTGCTCCTCCCTACCTGAGCCAAAGACCACCTAGCCCCGTACCCCCAATCACAGCCAACCTCCACAGCACTGGCTACCTCAGACAGCACATGCCCCAGCATACCCAGCTCCAGACTTCAGGCCATGCCTCTACTCACTTAGGTCCTAATTGGGGGGTAGAGGTGAGAGACTGCAAATAAATTGACAATAGACACATTAACAGGAGACAAGACACGGTTTATTTACCTGTGTGTGGGAGTACTCAGTAATGAGAAACTCACTGAACAGGTATGGGTAATGGTTTATATTCCAGCTTAATAGGGGAAGGGTGGATAGATAGGGCTTCTGTTGAAACAAATGGGCTTCGAGGGGAAATAAATGGGGATATGGCACTTCTGATAAAGTTTGGTTTATGCCATTTCTCACCCCAGGGCTAAGGGTCAGTCTCTCCTCCTTGGCTGGAGCCTCCTCAGAGGGGATTTATGGCAGCTGCATTCTCAGAAAGCTCAGCCTTTAGCCAACGAAGGAAGCTCAGAAAAGGCTTCTTTTAAGTTTAAAGTAACCTTTATGCCATTCTGATGGGTTCTTTAAGACTTCCACACAACCTGTTTAGGTAGCCTAGCTCATTCAGTACCTACGCCCTTAACCCTACCTTCTCCAACCATTTTACTTTATTCATTCCTCAATCAAGCCTGTGATGTCAAGAAAAGAACTCAATCCTGCCACACTTCAAGCCAGCATTCCCATGCTAGGTGGAAAATGGGACCATTGGTACTGCTCAGCTTCAGCCAGGGACAGAGCTGCGCGGGAGCCCATACATTGCTGTCAGAAAACACGTTAAGGCTCTCAAACACTGAACAGTAGAGAATATTAAAATAAAGTAATCAGCCAGAAATCCATAGGCAATAGGAGAGGATGGAAATGTAAAGATTCTTTGTATAAACACAAGCGTGGAACTATCTAGGACCACTTAGTGTGGGGCAGAAGCTCTTTGTGAGAATATTAATACAATATAGAAAAACCAATGATGCTCCCGGAAGTCCCGGAGTCATTCGGAAAATGTTAAATCACGCTGACTCTACAGCAAGCCTTCAACTTTCGCAGAGAAAATGCTCAAAAACTTCAATTACAGCAGCACCCAGCAAAGAGCAAGTGCTGTCTTGAAGGCGGAGCTGGGAGATGATGAGTGATAGGAGGCAAGTGTGGGGACTGGCGGGAAGGCGGGAGCAGTGGAGGGGATCCCAGTGGACCCAGACTACAAGTTGGGACTTGCAGGGAGCCTCTGATGAAGGGAGTAGGAAATGTGCTTCTTACTCTTCCCTTGCCCTCTCTAATACTCCTCTTAGTTCTTTTCCTCTTGCATACCCGTTTATTTCTGGCTAAGTGTTGGGCATTGTCATACATTTTCTGGCATGACTCCCTTGGGCAAGTTACTTTCCGTCTCTGTGCCTTTGTGTCTTCACGTTTAAAATGGAAAGAACTGCAGTGTTGACCTCCTAGGGCTGTCGTTAGAAATCACTGAAGACACAGAGTACTGAGAATAATATTTGGAATTTGGCAGGCCCTGAGTGGATTCACTGCTGTCATTGCCCTCGTGCTTCATAGCAGTAGCTGTGGTGCTCGTCTTAGCCACAGCTCTTTTGTGGGCTTCTTTTGGTTCCATGGAGGCTCCCAAGCAAAGGTTATTCAGCGCCTCTGTTCTGTGAAAAAGAGATTAAGCATTTTCAGTATATTTAAAGTTATCTCCAGCCTATTGTGATGATGCCTTTTCTCCAACCCACCCCCTTTTTCTTTTCATTTTATTGTAGGCACAAATCTTTTTTATACAGATGCCTAATTTTTCCCAAAAAGCAACTTACTCCTTTCAACAAGGTTTTCTATTTGGGCATCACATCTTCATTCTTCCAAGAAGCCCACTGGTAAATAGTGGAACAATGAAGCAAAGTGTGGCCACTAAAGAGCAATCTGCAACCACACAGGAGCTGGAATCCCAACTACCTGTCATTATATTCTCCTACACATGTGCAGAGTTTGATAAAAAAGAGAGAGCCAGTTTTGTTATTCCTTTAAGAGGAAAAAACTGCCAAGAACTCTTAAGCTTTAATTACCAAAATAAGCTTTCTTTAAACAAATTCAAACACATGAACACAAAGTAGAAGATCAAATGCATTTTGTGGCCCCATGCACGTATATCCTCCATGGGCTTGTATCTTCAAGGTAACGGTGTTGTGTCTTTAATATCCACTAGCGCTGCACCATCTAAATGGTCTCTAGGTGTCTCAATGAACCATGAAAAATCTCAGGGAAAATGTATTAATATATTTTTCAGCAAATCCTTTGAGATGAGGGATTCTCAGGAAGGATTTTAGTGCATTATGCAATGTAGTTGAATTCCCTCTTCAGTATTGAATATGCTTTGCT
This sequence comes from Theropithecus gelada, assembly GCF_003255815.1. Classification (NCBI taxonomy): domain Eukaryota; kingdom Metazoa; phylum Chordata; class Mammalia; order Primates; family Cercopithecidae; genus Theropithecus; species Theropithecus gelada. Next base: position 10,793,748 of record NC_037673.1, on the reverse strand, counting down.
TTATTCCAAAGAGCTCAACCTCTTCCTATAGACATTGAAATTCATCTGTTTAATTCATAGCACCACGTGAACTTTTTATTTTTGTCTTAAACTTCTCTGATAAGCTTGCCTCTGCATACAAAAACATCAAAGCCTGCGGGGAAAAATTATTAGAGAAGAAAAGAGAAAAGCACCTTTAGTTTAAGCTTCAAATGAGACCAAATTGATTAGTCATCTGAGATTAATTCAGCCTAGCAGTGAGCTTACAGCAAATCACGTCTGTCATCCTTTTCTTACTGTAATTTCTCTTTGAAACTTTAAGTAAATTGCCTACATTGTCGTATCTTTAAGAGACTCTGATTAAATCTAAAGCTGAACTAGCCACTGCTCTATATAAGTCTTATTTGTTCTAATACAAAGAAATAAATCAACTCATGGGGGAAAAAAAAGCATTATGAACAAAGACCAAAAATAAGCCTTACTAATGAAAATATACAAACCCGAAGTGTTATTTGGTAATTTTTCTAGTGTTACTAAGTGTTACCAACTAGCAGCTGCCTCAGATGCCCTTATCTGCTTGAGTTTCTTGTGAAAAAAGTGGTCCTCCGTGATGCCCAGGGCCGCCGCCCTAAAGATCGTCAACACAACCTGTTGCTGAAACAAAGCTGAACTGATTTCTTACCCTGGTAAGGGGGACAGCACTCAAGGGAGCTTTGGCAGTGCCTTGGAGGAGGGAGATGAGATTTTGTGGAGAATTTGAAGCCTGGTTTAAGGTGAATCTTCCAATGCTAAGACTTGCCACCATTCAGGATTGGTAGAAACAGGAATTCAATACGTCGTAGGACACAAACTGTTTTTTGATACTTTCCATGAAAGAGTCAGTAGGTTTTTCTACAAGTTTCTAGATTTAACAATCAAGTTATTTGCATTGGCAAGAATCTCTTGGAATAGTGACATTAATAAGGACGGGGGTAGTTAAGTGGTGGTAATAAAACCATTTCTATCTGCATATAAATTTGTTGTCCAGCTGTGTGTGTGTCAGGGGAGTACTGGGCAGACGTTGAGTTAGGAGAGTGGGTACATGGTTTTAGTTCCCCATGAACTGAAAATGTATGCGCATCTCAAAAATTGCTCTGTTTCATCATGGAAAAAAAAGCCAGATGATATTGAGAAGAAATAGAAACACAGGTAGTACAAAACCATCAATGATCTAAAGTGTATTTCCATTTAACAGCCCTTTGGCTCCTGAGTCCACACCTATACACCCTCTTCAATTCCTCCACCCCAGCTTCGTACGGAAAGTATGATGGACTCTCTGCTCTCAAGGACCAAGCCCTGGCCTACTTGAAACCACATTTACATAGTCACAAAGGGCTAGGATTACCATGCATGCTTTAAGTGCTGTGGGAACTCACAGAAGATAAACATGACAGGCAGACAGTGCTTATTAAATGCACAACTTTACATAGTGAAGAAGCAATAAACAAAAATTTAGTTTTTTTAAATCAAATTTTATTTTGAAGTTTATTCTCAGTTGCTTTGGGACACAAGATCTGATCATGCCCCTCTTATTTGCCTTTTGATTAAGTCCAAGACCAACAAAATGTCAGACTATCAATATATATTTGTTTAATGAACAGTTGGTTGATATCCATGCTTTAAGTTTATAGAGAACAGGTATTACAAGATATCTATAGCTTTAAAAAAAGAAACCTAATTCTAAAAATTAGAGGAAATGACTCAACTCTCATGAAAAACCTTTTGCAATTCTGATTTCTCAGTTATTAGAAGAATTTTCATATCTTACAGACTTCTTTATTAGTCTCAAATGTCTGTATTTTTCTGTTCCTCACTTCTTTCCTAAGAGATGTAGATACAATCAAGAGAAGTTCCAAATGCTTGAGATTGAACCAGTGGCTTACAATGCAGCTAAAGCTCTTGTCAATGAAGGCCAAGGTTCTTGTCAGTTTATCTCAAATTCCTACAAGGCTACTAAAATTAACCAGGGAGCTGTGTCTCCATTTTTATATGCTTATTGCCCCGGCCAAATTCTGGTATAGCTAATTGCTTGTCCCCCACCCAAAATTCTCTTCTATTTTAGTCAACTGTTATATCTCTCTGCATGATCTAAGCTTCATAGGTACCCACTAGAGCTCTGGCCATTGGGCAAATGTACTGCATCCTAGTGATGGCAGTATTTTTTAATAAAGAGCCTCTTTGAGACCCTTGAGAAGGAAATCCACTAGCCAGTCTGAGCAATTTACTTAAGAATGAATGTGCTTTTGTTCTGGTAGGGCAGGCTTTGTGGAAATAAACAACCAACCAAAGGAGAAAAGCAAAGGCTATCTATTCTGAGCTTGCTATAGCAAGGGAGTTGGCCATCATCACTTGTGTTTTGGCAGAGACTCAAAGGCAGAAGAGTGGTAAATATTATAGTGGAGACGAGGGAAGCTTCAGGTATGCCCTAATTGGAAGCCGATAGCACAAAGATGTCATGAGCCAACCAGAAGTGGAGCACCCCAGGTGACTGGTTGGGGTGTATGCCTGGCCTTTGCTGGTTGTCCTCATTTGGAAGCAGAGACAAAAACTAGGGAAGCTTTCATTTATCAATCATGTCCCGGCCATTTGGGGCCAAATGTTACAGAAGTTCTGAATGGAGATAGCAATCTGTCTTTCTGTGAGACTAACCTACAGCAGGGCTTGCTTCCTGAGTTGCTTATTATAGATAAGGGGTTGGTTTCCTGGGCAGGATGCTCAGGTTGTGGGTCAAAGTTCTGTTTTTATGCATTTTCTGGCCATTGTCCATTTGCATATTCAGTCTCTCCGTGAGAGTTATAATGTAACAGAGCTCTGCTTCCAAAATATACTGTATTTTAAATTAGTTTTTAGTTAATTGTCATGAAACTAAATGTAGCCAGGTAATTTTGAGTAAATTATCTATTATTGGTTTTTCTCCTTCTGGTACTACATCTATAAGCCATTTGTAGCAGTAGATACAAATTGTAAAGGAAATCATTGTGGAAATGTAAGAACCAGGGAGTTAACCAACGGGAAACATTGAAAGTAACTTGGTATCTCCTTGGACCTGTTTTCACTGGGACCTGAAGTGGTGGACGCTTCTGGGTGTGGTTGCAGGGAAGGTGTTGTCGACTCTGGGTCTCAAGGCCTAGGGACCAATAGACCTGGGTGGAAAAAGAACATGGCTTGAAAGTGGAAAGAAATATACCAGAAATTGGTAGAAAGGGAAGAAGAAAGAGCATCCAGTTAAAATTCCATAGGCTAAAATATACATATACAATTGTGTCCTCTAAACCATGTTAAAAACAAGTTTTCAGGAATAGATGATTGAAGAAGCACTTTGTTCAACTTGCTAGACTCCTTCATGGAAATTTGTTGGGCAGTACTATGAGCCTGGCACTGGAAATGTCTCCATTCTTATTTGTTAACAGGTGTCTGTATGTAGCAACATGGACAGAACAGTGTATCTCTCCACTAAGACAGTGAATTGCTTGTGGCTTACAAAGTTAGTGTTTAAATGAAACTACTAACTCCCAGGAGGTATAAATGGTGAGATATTTCTCCTTAAGGAAAAACACTTTTTATGTTGCTTTTGCACAAGTGGTGTGGAACCCAGTTATTTATTGGACACATTCCATGCACAAAGGGGTGGGTTTGGGTGCCTGGAGAATGGACAGCATTTCCAGGAGGAAAGTTCAGAAGGAATTTCAAGAAGCTTTGTAATGAGGGGTAGACACAGTCAGCTACAACGCAGGGGAGATGGTCAGTACACGTCTGGACAGGGGTAAACTCACAGGCGTGCCAGGGCATCCGTGGGGAGGGTGATTTTTCTTTGGCACTGGAGAGTTATCATAACACATTTGACAAGCCTCACATTTTCATTCGTTAGGTTTCTTTCATTAGGTTGAAAGTTAGTGCACTGTCTGCGCCAATGCATGTTTAGACATTTATTTTTCTCTGTGCAAATGTTCCTACTATTGCACTCCGCAGACAAGTGAGAGGAAATTTGACAAGCAATTTGTATTATGTCAGTTATACCAGATCACACCCTTGTCCTCCCCTCTAATCACACAAAAGCCTCCAAAAGCCCATGAGGCATGAAGTTCCAGGAGCTTAGGAGGTTATTGAGGCAACGTGAGAAGTATGGAATCGATATCAGGAGGCTTTAGCAAAAAGGATCCTCCCTTTAGCTCCTTGAAAAACCCATCCTGTGACTTTCAGAGGGTGACTTACCTTCCCCCATTTCCAGCAGTGACCTCGTCTTACCTCGGAATCTCTAGAGCAATAGCTTTCAACAGGGCACAGTTTTGTCCCCCAGGAGATATCTAGCAATATCAGAAAACATTTTTAGTTGTCACAACTGGTGTGGATGGGAGGGTGCTACTCGCACCTGGTGGGTGGAGGCCAGAGCTGCTGCAGTCCATCCTGCAGGCTATGGGACAGCCTCACAGCACAGCATGGTCCAGCCCAAAATATCAACAATGCCAAGCTGGAGGAACCCAGCTCCAGATCTTGTACAGACGTCTCTCAAGGAACCCTGGAACCCCGGCAAATTCTGTCTTTCTCCAAAAGAACTATTCCTATCTTTTTCAGTAGGTATAGATTATGTCTACATATATGTGAAAATCACAACTGGGAAATCTAATGAAGTCTAGTATGCAATCCAGCCAAATGACACTAGCTGGATATAGCACTGCTGTGACCCTCTACACATCTGTGCTTGAGTTGCCATACATGACTCTACCTGTCAGCTCACCACAGGGGCAGTGTGGGGCAGGGATGTTCCATGGCTCAACTGTGTAAGTTATACATCCATGGGGTGGATGGTTGTACCATTAGAGAATATTCTAGAAACACTTCTGTGGCTAACTCTTTCTGAAATGTTTCCCTCTCTCTGCACAGACCCTGCTGTTTCCCAGGCAACTAAATGCAGTATCTAAAAATACATGCATGCAAGATTTTTATGGGGAAATAAAACAATATTACATTAAATTTAAGACTGACTAATATTTGAGATCATGTAAATCTCTGAAGGTGGATACCCTCACTCAGGGTATAGCTTACACTTCAGTCTTAGAAACTACCTTGGGATACCTGACTGGGTTTGCCGTGGTTTGGTTGGGATGGGGCCCTGTTTTGTTTGTTCATGGCTGAGTAGATGCAGAGATTAAATGCCACATCATTCAGGGCAGTGTTTGTGGAATATGAACCTTGATCCAGGCCAGCTCCAAGTTCTGGGAACTCAGGTGATAAAGAGCCTGTATTCCTTGCCTCAAGAGGAGTACTGAGGTGAATGGACCCTTGTGCTATGCTAGAGGAATGCCAGGATGGTGAAGCGGGCAGCAGAAGCAGCTTTGGAAGGAGCAATTTGGGAAAGCCTCCCTAAATGGTGAAACCCCTGAGCTGAGCCCAGAGAAGTTGAAGTTAACCAAACAAAGGAGCAAACAATGCAGGAAGCAAGAACAATAGGACTTAAACCTGAGAGTCACATCTCCTGGAGCATATTTACACAATTACAAGCAGGGCCACCTGCTAGGAACACAGCAGCTCCCCACACCTGCAGGGGTCCTGTTGGCCAGTCCCAAGAGCTGGTGTTTTACCTGGTAAGCAAGAGGGAGCTAGCGATATGACATGGACAACAGAAAAAAATGGCACACACAGTCTCGTGCCCCCAGGCTACTTCTGCTGGGATTAAAATATGTGATTTGTACTTATTAGGGTGATGCTGGACCTATACCAGGGCAGCAAGCAATGGAATACATTGATCTTTCTATGTTTTTATTGACCTGCCGATGAACAAAAGTCACGGCACATATGTATGCCTGTATCTGTGCATCGTGTGTATGCAGACAGGGAGCCATACTCTTTATACCCCTAAATATACACATATCATGTCCCTCTCTCCCTCCCTCACCTAGCCAGCCCACCCCTTGGTGGATAATTGTGTCTCTTTATTTTAAACTCAGACCCCAAAACAATGCCTTTTATGTGGAAAAGAAAATGCAAAAGGCATTTTTGCCATTGCTGTTGGTGTTGAACTGTGTGTGATGTGATTGAGTCTGTGTGCTCCAGTAGAACCAGTTGCCCAGTCCTGCTTCCTGTGACATCATCCTCCTGGACAGGCAGAGGTGTGTACTGGCAGCTTCTCCTGCTTTCTGAAGCAGCGGAAGTGCCACGTGCAAGTAATCGTTCATTTCCAAGACAAAGAGCCTGTGTACACACTCATCTCCCTGAGAGAAGCATGGTTTTCACAGAGGTACTCATGGTCCTGAAACCCAGCTCATTAACCCTCCTGAAATTCATGAGGAGGCTCTGCTGAGAAGAGTCACTGATGACAGAATTTTAAACTTTATTTCCCATCCCCAATAATGTTGGTGATTATCCCCATGAAAACACATGGGCTTTCTGTGGCTGTCAAGGACTTTCTAGAGAAATTGGCCTTGAGCTTGCCGTTTTGTCAGTGCTGGCTCTGTGCTTCATTAACTCCAGGGAGCTCGAAGCCTGTTTCTTTTTTGTTTGTGTGTTTGTTTGTAACAGATTTGGACAAAACAGAATCCAATGATAGTGACAGACAGTGATGATGGCAGCCAATGTGATGAACTGAAGCATCGTTTTTATTTATTTTATTTATTTGCTTTTGCTTGTTTGGTCTTAAATACTAAGTTGAGATAACATTCAATGAGATTTCAGACAGCATTAAAAGTGAAATGACAAATTCCGTGGGATTCCATATAACTGATGAGACATGATAATTTGTCAAATAAAACAAAATAGAACTGTTCTTTGCGGTGTCTTCTTCAAAGCAGCAGCTCTGAAACGTACCCAAACCCAAATGTCAAGCAGTGTGTTGGTTTGCTAGAGTTCCTGTAACAAAGTGCCCCTAACTGCATGGGTCAAATGTGCTGGAGCCAGGAAGTTTGAGATCAGGGTGTCACAGGGTCTATTGCCTTGGAAGGGACAATCTGTCCCAGGCCCCTGCCCTCGCTTCTGGTGATTTGCTGTCAATAGATGGCGCTCCTTGGCGTGTGGAAGCATCGCCTCAATCTCTGCTTCATCTTCACATGGTGGTTTCCTCGTGTGCCTCTATCTCTGGATCCAAATTTCCCCTTTATGTAAGGACCTCTGTCGTATTGGATTAGGAGCCCACCCCACTCCAGTATGACCTCATCTCAACTATATCTGCAATGACCCTGTTGCTACATAAGGCTACATTCTGAGGGACTGGAGGTTAGGATGTCAACATATGACTTTGGGTGAGGGGATAGCAATTCAACCCAGAACCAGTGGCATTCCTGTTTCCACCCCATCCCACACCAAGTAGCCCCATCAGCTGCTGAGCCAGCAGTCACTCTGCCCTGCAGCACAGGTAGGGGGTCAGCCACTTAATATTTGTGGTTAAAACCAGCAAGGAGGAAGGTCCTGAGTCTCCAACTAATCAGTGGAAGAAAGGAAGAGAGGACAGAGAAGGGAAGGGAGCATTCTTTAAGAAAAAGGGGGAATGGAGAGGAGATGAGGAAAGCGTAGTGGGTGAGATGGTGGGCCCCCAAAAATCCGTCCAAGTCCCCAGAATCTGTGAGTGTGACCTTATTTGGAAAAAGAGTATTTGCAGATACAGTTCAGTTAAGGGTCTTGAGATGAGATCATCCTCGATTACCCAAGTGGGCTGTAAATCCAAAGCTAAGTGTCCTTGTAAGAGACACTAGAGGAGATGACACAGACGCAGAGGAGAAGGCCATGTGAGGGTGGAGGCAGAGATGGGAGCAATGCAGCCTGATTTGGTTGGGATGTTTGTCCCCTCCAAATCTCATGTTGGAATGCAGTCCCCAGTGTGGGAGATGGGGGCCGGTGGGAGGTATGTGGGTCACAGGGCAGATCCTTCAGGAACGGCTTAGCGCCTTAATGAGTGAGTAATGAGTGACTATCACTCTATTCAATATTGCAAGATCTGATTGTTATTATAAACAGAGCCTGGCACCTTCCCCTCCTCCCTCTTGCATCCTTCTCTCCCCATATGATCTGTTCACTCACCACTGGCTCCCCTTCGCCTTCTGCCATGAGTAGAAGCTTTCTGAAGCCCTCACCAAAAACAGATGCTGGCACCATGCTATTTGTACAGCCTGCAGATCCATGATCCAAATAAACTTATTTTCCGTATGAATTGCCCAGTCTCAGGTATTCTTTTATAGCCATGCAAATGGACTAAGACACAGCCCCAATCCAGTAAATGCCAGGAGCCACCAGAATAAATGCCAGGCCTCCCCTAGAGCCTTAGGAGGAAGCATGGCCCTGTCTGCTGATACCTTGATTTCAGACTTGTGACTTCCAGAACTGTGAGAGATACATTTCTGATTTTTTAAGCCATGCTGTTTGTAGTAATCCATTGAAGCAGTCACAGGAAACTAATGCAAAGGAAAAGAAAGAAGTGCTGTTTTGAGGGGCCCTTAGGGTCCCCAGTGGTGACCCAAGGGGGCACTACCCTGAAACCCCTAAAGTCCTACATTTTTCTCCAGCTCTGCTGTGCCCTGACTCACATGAGGAATAGCAGAACCACCAGCTGATTCTGTGCTGTCTCAAGCAACAGTTTCCTTTGAGCACCAGCACCTATCCCTTCCCTGTCCACCGCTCTCCTCCTGGATCTGTATTCAGACCCATGCTCACCCGAACTTGACCTTAGCAATGTGACCTTAGCAATGTGACACAGTTGCTGCATAAGCTCTGTTTAACCAATGGAATTATGTTAAACCAAACAAACATCACTAAATCTTCAGACTTACAAAGAAGTCAACAACCCATACTTTTTTTGCAAGTGTGAGTTGAGTGAGTGAGTAATGAGTGAGTATCACTCTACTTGATATTGCAAGATCTGATTGTTATTATAAACAGAGCCTGGCACCTTCCCCCACTCCCTCTTGCATTCTTCTCTCCCCATATGATCTATGCACACACTGCCTGCATTTGAAAATAGGGTAGGAGGGACTGCTCATATTGGATTATGAAATGTACATAGAAAATATCATTCTGTAATATGAAGACTGCTATCTTTGCTGGGTGGTTGTGTGGATTTGTGTGGTTTGGGTTGGTTTGATGAGGCCGACCATAGTCACTGTGTAATAATAATTAAGCTACTTGTCGACCAAACGTGTAGGCTCCTGCAATCCTAGCAGATGATCACTCACCTCACTGTCGTCTGTCAGATCATGCCAAATGGGCTTGACAGAGTGGCAGGGCAGTGTGCAGGGCATGCTTGGTGCCTGCATTTCGGAAGGTGACACTGCTAAGAAGTCATTCTTACCAAGGGAAAGGACCTCCTGTCACGGTACCTCATTGCAGAATGAGAGCAGACAGCCAGGAACATCAGAGTCCTGCCAGGCAGAGGCTGCTACCCCGCTGCACAACCTGCTGGAAGATGCAGGGCCTGTGCCTGTGGGCCAGTTACTCTCAGCCAAGCGTGAATGACAGCCTCTATCCCCTGCCTGGGCTCCCTAGTGAGGGTGACAAATAGATACTTAAAGTTTTCCAAAAATTGCAATTTCAGAAGAGAAAACTCAAACACTGAACACTTTCCTGAGGTTTGAGCCAATTGATGTACAGAAGCCCTGTGTCTAGTGTTTTCCTGCTTTTTTAATCTTCCATGCAATCTCTTGTACTCATCAAATCTTTCTCCCTTTGCTACAAGTGAAATCCCATCCCAATAAAGAAATTGCCACAGCACTGCAGCTTCTTTTCTTTTCCTGAAATTTTACAGCATTAATATTGCTTGTAAAAAGTGGGTCATCAGCTTGGCTCAGATATAGCAATAAGTCATTTTAATTGAGTGAAATTAGTGAAAATAATCTTTGGTCCATTTTTGGTCTCCTAAGCTCATTTTTTGCTTCTGTTTTTATATCTACTTGGTCTCTTTTTATTCATTTCATCATACCTTGTGTTTTTTCTACCTATCTACTTGTGAATAGTTCATACAATTACAACATATAGTTACTGATTTTTTTTTTAGTTTAGCACAAATACAACCACCAAAGTTTTACACTCATCAAATGTAAATCCTGTATGTTTTATGCATTCAACATAAGCCTACAATATAAATGCTGGAATCCTGGGTAGATTAATAGTAATGCTAACAGTTTCATTAAAAATGTCTACTGTGGTTAATTAACAAAGATACAGTCAATATTATATAGCCTGAGACATTCTTACAGTTCATAGGAATAGTGTTTTCGCCAGCTAGGAAATTTGGAGAAATATCTAAAGCACAAACCAATTTTACTAAAATACATTTTAAGTTTCTTTGGGTTCTCGTGTTATTTTTCTTGAAATAGAAATTCTGTGTACTATAAAAATACAAAAGAGGCCCAATTCCTTTATCCAAAAAAAATAAAAAACAAAAAATAAAAAATAAGCTCTGACCTAGATATCAAAAGTTTTGTAAGCTAACACTATTAAAGATCAATCTCGAAGTGAGGACAAGTGATTGGAAGCATTTTTTAAGAAACGATACTATCTCTTTTGTTGGTTAGAACCATCTAAACTATCTTGTGTCTAGGAAAGAAGATTACCTCCTAAACATAAGAAGGACGAGTCTTTTATTTATAAGATCTGGAAAAGTTCAGGCGCCTGGCATGTAATTAGGGCCCCATTATATGTGTTAGAAAAAGAGATAAAGTGATGGTCCAACCACCCGAAGCCACAGTAGGCTTGCTGCCTTCTTAGCTCTATTTCAGCTCTGGAGGAAATCCTAGATGTACAGGTTTTTTATAAGCCAAAGCAGACCCTGGTGAACCAGTGACCTAAAGCCACCTAAGACTTCCTGGTATCCAAAGTTCAATTCTGTAATTTATTGCCATGTGGAAACCAGCACTTGGCTTGGCTGGTAGGTCCCAGGACAAAAATCGACGTGAGCAACACAATTATATAAGTTTCATACAGTGAACTTCCTCCATTTGAGAGCCATCTTGGAATTCATCCATAAATTTCTCATTGGTTAATAAGGAAGATGAAATTTCAAGCAAATAATTATATATCCTTCTTTAATGCCATGTATCTCTCTAGTTTATGAAGTCCTCTGTGAACAAGGTGTGCATGTATAACAATAAGAACAAGACAGGTGCATTTAGGAATAAAGTATATTGAGGTGAACTGCTCCCATCAGCCAACACTAAAAACAGACTAACACACGTCTTCTCTGACCATCCCTTTTTCATAGTAAGAGTTTTTCTTTCCGTTCTGGTTTTCGTCAACATTAATTTAAGTTGTGAAATTACAGCTTCTGTGATGTAAAGATCTGTGTGCACTTGATGACATGAAAACTTAATAGAAGGAACAAGAACAGTAACAGCAGGGCCCCAGATTGAGCCCTCAGACCCCCACTTCTCTGGAAAGGGAATGGATACCATGCCCAAGACGGCTTTCTCTATTCTGATAAATTTCTCTATTCTGCTAAGTTTGGCAAAACCTGTGCTTAAACAAAGTTGAACACTTGGCTTCATTGTGTCTGTTGGTCTGCTCAGAGCCTTTACTTTGCTAATTCAAAGTAAATTTACTAATACATTATAAATCTCTGAGATGAGTATGAAGTACAGTATTTCCTGCATTTATGTTGCAGTGAAACCCTATTTATAACGTAACATCTTATAAAACTAGTATTCCCCAGACCTGCATAGATGTAAATAGCAGCTGCAACAGGATAAATGTGAATGCAATTTTCAATTATCAAAGTACTGTTGCACCTTCTTACCTTGTGTGATCAAAAGCCTCATGCCATTTGTTTATTAATTTATCAGTAGACATAGGTTTGTTAGCTGTCATCCTATCCTCAGTTTGTATGATAGAAGGATAAATTATATACATCAGCAAACTGGATGCAACTTCAATGAATGTTTTTGGAATGACTGGCTGAATAAATGCATGATAGGGAAGGTGTCACACAGCTGGTAAAGGCAGTCTATCCATGTGAAAAGAGCTCAGAGGAAGGAGTCAGGAGGGTTAGGCTGGAGAGAAGAGCTTCTGCCTAAGACACTTATGGTCACCAAAGCTCAGGAGACAGCTCTGTGACCTTTCCCATACCATTTAACTTCTATTTGTCTTCTGGATAAATTGGAAATTACACCTGCCATTTTTATATCCCTAGGGTAATGTAAGACACAAATGGAAATAATGAATATGAATGTTCCTGAAAAAGTTAGAACACTACATAATGTCATCTATGATTAATAGCATATGAAGAAAACCAACAGATGATTCCTTCTGTCCATATCCTTAATTGGGTCTGATTTTTATTTTGGCAGAGGTGTAAATCAATTTGGAAAAGCAAGAATGAGGGAATGTGATTTTATAATTCATCATTAAGCCACTGCAGTAATCAATGAATGACTGCTATTCCAGTGTCGCTCAGGTTGGAGGACTAATTTCAGATTCTATTCCTGAAAACAAACTTTTCTTTAGAGAAACACTGATCTCATCTGTCTCAGACAGACAATTGTCTTCTGAAATTTTCATCTTAGGAGAGTTCTTGGGTTTTGCTAGATAGCAATCTTGACCTAAAAATAAAACACCCTTCATAGGTTTCTCCCCTGAAGCTAGAATCGGTAAGTTTAAATTTTCATCATTCCTTTGTGCTAAAATTAGTCAATGAATTGAGATAATTATTTTTATGGCTATTATGCTTAATAGTTAATCAAATTATTTAAATCCTGTTAAAATGTATCATATTAGTTGGTTGCCTCATTTTCAATATTTCTCAAAAATCAATTTATTTCTAGTTCAAAAAGGAACTTCAGCAAATCTCTTGTTAATTAACTGCCATTTTTATTTTTAGAATCATTCTTATACTAGTTAAATATACATATCTCAGCCACCTTCTTGCCCATAGTTCTACTCATTTTCTTAGTTCTTCACACTTCAACAGTGTGAGAATTTCTCAGAATCTAATTCAGTGAATTCCCCTGGATGAGACAAGGTGCTGAAACATACAATTCCTTTTGTCTTCCAAACAGATGGAATAGGTTATTTATTTGAGTGTAATAATTCTTGAAAGAACTGCATACCGTATGCCATAAACCTGTAAGATTCTGCCTCATTCAATGTTATTTCTTTTCAGAGGATTGAGTTACTCTTTGAATCATTTTCTCAGACCAACTGCTTCCCAACTCGGGCATGTGAAATAGGATCTTATATGTGTTACAGGTCTGTTCTTGTTTTTGTTTTTGTTTTTGTTTTTTTGAGACTGAGTCTCACCCTGTCGCCCAGGCTAGAGTGCAATGGCATGATCTCAGCTCACTGCAACCTCCACTTCCCGGGTTCAAACAATTCTCCTGCCTCAGCCTCCCAAGTAGCTGGGATTACAGGCACCCACCACCATGCCCAGCTAATTTTTTTGGGTTTTTTTGTTTGTTTGCTTTTTTGAGACAGAGTTCACTTTGTTGCCCAGGCTGGAGTGCAGTGGTGTGATCTCAGCTCATTGCAACCTCTGCCTCCCAGGTTCAACTAATTCTTCTGCCTCAGCCTCCCAAGTAGCTGGGACTACAGGCACGTGCCACCATGCCTGGCTACTTTTTGCATTTTTAGTAGAGATGGGGTTTCGTCATGTTAGCCAACCTGGTCTCGAACTCCTGACCTCATGTAATTCACCAGCCTCGGTCTCCCAAAGTGCTGGGAGTACAGGTGTGAGCCAGCGTGCCTGGCCTGTATTTGTTTTTTAAAATAATGATTATTAGAAAAAAAGTAAGGAACTTTAGTCTACCTTCTAGAATTTGTCTTATCATCTGCCCATAGCAACTATTTGATCCCCTGGCTCCAGCTGGTCCCTTCTTACTATTCCTTCTCTCTCTCTTTTTCTATTTGAATAAATCTCTAATCAATTAAAACAACAGGCAGATTACAAGAGAAGATTCATTTTTTTAAAAAATCAAGGCATCTCGTGAAATATTTATTTGAATCTAGCAAGAGCAAAGGGGCAGATGTGGAGATGAACAGGTCCCTTTCTGGGAAAAGGGGACTGGTATGATCAATCCAGAGGGTTGGTGTTGCCACAACCATTTTCCACTGTGTGAAAGGAAGACAGAAAGAAAAAGCATCAAGATGAGAAAGGGGTTTTCTTATGGATTATGGCAGGAGAGTCAGAATTAAGACCAGCCCTCTACATTTAAAACTAAGTACAAAATGACCCTGGTTTGTAACGTTACATTTAGTCAGGTCATGCTGGGCAAACAGCAGTTTTCTCACAAGTTAATCACATTGTCACATGTTGGTATTGCCAATGTCAGAGATGATGTTAATTAGGGAGTCTGCAACTGTTAGGAAATGGGTCAAAGATTCATTATTTGGGACTACAGTAGAAAGGCGGTTGTGTGTTTGGTTTGTTTGCTTGTTTGCTGTGGGTTCATTTCCCTGAGCTTGGCTTCATTCTATTTCCCTGAATGGGGACTGTGACAAGCACATGATGTGCACACTGCCATGACCAGGGCAGAGCTGGGTACTGGTTTGCCTTTACAGTTCTTCCTAATGCTGACGTTCTGCCCCTAAAATAGATTTAGCCACAGGTGTTTGGTTCGCAGTTTTCTTATTTGTGATCATTCATTTGATATGTTGTCTTATCAAGCCAGTTGTATAGACATAGGTATAGCGAGCAGTGTTGATTCATTCACAAAGACCCCTTGGCATGGTTATGAAAATGAGAGCTATATGATGTTAAATCTTGAGGGTTAACTTTTGTTTTGTGGTCACTTTTATATCTGTGGCAGAAATATTTTGGATTGCTGAAATCAGTAATCTAGAACTTTCAGATTCAAAGTTCGCCTCTTCCAGGTTTCACTCCCATTACCTATGTCTCAAAGATTATTCCATCTCTCTGAGCTCCAAGTTTTCAGTGCTCTTGCCCATACTACCTGTAGGGTTGGGATTCCCTAAGCCAACGTTCCCCCACCTTTTTGGCAGCAGGGACCAGTTTCATGGAAGACCATTTTTCCATGGACTGAGGTCGGTGGGGAAGATGGTTTCAGGATGAAAGTGTCCACCTCAGATCACTGGGCATTAATTAGATTCTCATAAGGAGTGTGCAACCTAGATCCCTCGCATGCACTGTTCACAATAAGGCTCACACTCCTGTGAGAATCTAATGACACCACTGATCTGACAGGAGGCAAAGCTCAGGCTATAATGCTTGCTCACCTGCCGCTCACCTCCTGCTGTGTGGCCTGGTTCCTAACAGACCATGGACCAGTATTGTTTCATGGCCCAGGGCTTGGGGACCCCTGCCGTAAGCTACACAACATGAACCAAGCCAGTGTCCTGGGAGGATGGTATAGGCGTTAACTCCACATATGAAATGCAGTCATTTTAAATGAGCTTGTCGTGTCCAATTAGATTATATTTCCCTTTAAATGTAACATCTCTGGCATGGTCATTATTACAGATTTGATTTACTCAATTACATTCTGGTAGGAAGGAGGACAGATTCTAGGTAAATATGAGAGCCTATGGCTAAAGAAAACACCCAGATTAGTAATAATAATAGTTAAATACTAATGTAACTATTGCTTTCAGTTGTTGTATAGTTTCAGACCAATCAATATATGTCATATTTGCAGGACTATTATAATTAGTAGCTTTTCCTGATAATTTATTGTCGTCTTCTGTTTTAAAATTTTTAAAGGATTTTTTAAATGAATTTTGAAGGATTAATTAGAAGATACCATTTAAGGAATGTTTTATTCTAGTCTTTATAAGCTTAATCTGTTGGATCAAGCACTGGAGACAGAGGAAATAGAAAGAAGCTTCTATAACATGCCTGATTCAAATCAGGACAGTAATCACAGTGAAATTTGTGTCACTTTTTTGAGGTAATTAATCCTTGTTTTGTTGATCTTGGATTAGTAGGCACTCCAGTTTCTCAAAGTTTTCTGCCTCCAATGCAAACAAGTTCTGGAACTCCTGACTCAGTCCCTTGGTAGTCTTCATTTATGGTGGTGATATCAGCTGATACAGGGGTGCGTGTAACTAGGGTCCAATTTTAGAGTCCTTTAATCGAGCTTTTGTGATGTTTCTTCCAGCAGACATCATTACTGACCCATGGCTTTGGCAGGGGTATTTAGGATAGTGTGACAAAAAATCAGAAACCACCTGTTGGTGCTAAGGCTGAATAGGTCTGGTTGTTAACTCACTATAACCACTAATATCCAAATTGAGGCCAGTTTGTTTCATAAAGAGCTAGTCAGTAACTGCCATGAGAGTGGTGAGGGCGCAGAACAATCTCCACGGCCTTTTAATTTATTCTATCCAATGTGTATTTGGATTACCACCAACTGAAAAGTCTATTTTAAATGTGGAAATGGGATCTTCTTTTAAAAAATTGTTGACCATTATTGTGCCGTTCTTTAACACGAAAGAGAGTGTGCCTCTCTCCACAATGAAAAGGTCATCACTGCTGAATCATAATCATGATGCTCATATTTTACTCATCATAATTAAGTGGTGGTTGAGCTTTTCATGTTTTCATTTGGCAGGTCTTTTTGTATTGGATTCTTGATGAACAGGACAGCTCTAACCATAGTATTAAATCAAATAAAAATCTACAAAATGCTGAACATAGCTAATTGTTTCTAGGATCCCTTTTCTCATAAGGTGAAGAAGAAAAATCTTTAGTGTCACCAGAAGCTTTGTGAGAAACCCCAGAGATGGTTTAGATGTAGAAGATACTTCTAAAAGTTGTATTAGTTTGAGGCCAGGTGCGGTGGCTCACACCTGTAATCTTTACCAGCACTTTGGGAGGCCGAGGTGCATGGATCACCTGAGATGAGGAGTTCGAGACCAGCCTGGCCAACATGGTGAAATCCCATTTCTACCAAAAAATATAAAAAATTAGCCAGGTGTGGTGGTGGGCACCTGTAATCCCAGCTACTTGGGAGGATGAGGAAGGAGAATTGCTTGAACCCAGGAGGCAGAGGTTGCAGCGAGCCGAGATCATGCCATTGCACTCCAGCCTGGGTAACAAGAGTGAAACTCTGTCCAAAAAAAAAAAAAAAAGTTGTATTAGTTTGACTGTAGGGGTGCAGATTTGTGGAGGGCAATTTCAAAAAGAGTTATCTGGGGATGCAAGATGTGAGTGTAAATCTGGAGTGGCTAAAGACAAGACGTAACTTCAGCTTGGCTCAGCATGATAATATTTATAATAAAGTGGTTAAAGAAGTTATTAGGAACACTAGCATTTTCATGAGCAAGGATCTTTTACTAAATATTAATTTGAAAGATTGAACTCTAGCATTTCCACAAGTGAGGAAATTTTGCTAAAAGTGACTCAAGAGATTAACAAAAGCACAAAAAAATTAACAGGATATCAAGTAGGAGGATTTTAGTGATAAAGGAAGCTTTTGTTCTTTGGGCACAGACTATTCTTCACAATTTCTTACTGAAAACAGAGTATATACTCAGATACACTCAGAGAGAAAACCCAACTCTAAGTTTATTATTTTCGTACCCTACTCATGTAACATTTGCAGTAGAGAGTTCACAAGCCTTTACTCTATCTTGTAAGTAAACTCATCAAAATTACACAAACTTTATAGACAGTAACACCTTTCATTGTTGTTTTTTTCAAGTTCATTATTTCCAGGCACTATAAACCAACGCAAATAAGATTCACTTCTTCTCAAACTTTCCATAACTTACTGCACATCCTCAAATATGGCTTAATTTTACATATTAACACACAGCCAGACTTTTTAACCTGAGATGCACTTTCTTCCTTGATAAACAAAACTGCATTCCATTATCTTAAAGACACATTCATATTATTTTACAACTATTGTACCTAGTATAGTGTAGTAGGCAGAATAATGTCTTCTCAAAGATGTCCAGAGCCTATTCCCCGAAACCTGTGACTGTGTCACCTCACATGGCCAAGGGGAATTAAGGTTGACAATCAGCTAACCTTGAGATAGGAAGAAGACCCTAGATTATCCCAGTGGACCCAATGTAATCACAAAGGTCCTTAAAGTGGAAAAGGGAGCAGTTGGGGGCAAATGAGAGGGTCAGAGCGATGTGACACAAGAAAGGCCCGTTGTTGCTAGTTTTAAAGTTAGAAACAGAGGGTTACATGCCAAGGAAGTCAGGTGGCCTCTAGGAACTGGAAAAGGCAAGAAAATGATTCTCTCCTAGAGCTCCCAGAATGCAGTCCTGCCCACACCCTAATTGTAGCCTAGTAAGACCACTGTTGTACTTCTAACCTGCAGAACTGTGAAATAATAAATGTATCTAGTTTTAAAGCACTGAACCTGTGGTGATTTAGTATAGCAGCATTAGAAAACTAACACATACAGCATCAACTTTTCATATTAGTTATAACTTTGAAACCGTGTAACTGAGTTGTTTCCTCACAGACATAGAGAAGGCTGGGAGACAGTTACCTGTGTGTACTTGAGATCAGCTGAGATTCCAGAAAGCGCCTGTGGTTCCTCACAATGTACTTCCTCCAACAGTTTGATAATATTGTTTTGTATTTCATGAATTAGCAACACGAACAAGTCCAGGACATTTGTACATCTGCAGATATTTGAAGCACATATATGTGTGTGCCTATGTGTTTAGTGGACAGTGTTTTTTCAAAAAGAGGACATTAAAAATTTTACTCAGGGGAATTTAATGGAGTAACTCAGTAACAGATTGTTGTAGAATTCTCTAAGGTGAAGAAGAGCAACTCCTTCATGAAACAGGAGTTATTGAAATTCAATCTAGCTGAACACTTATTAACCTTTTTAAATTTTCAAATAATAATGTTAGCCTATCTGTTTAATAAACCTAGAATTGGAAATCTTAAAAATTCATATTATTAAAAATTGAGGAAATAACCTAATCTTTTATAAAACAGATCATGCTAACCAAAGATTTATGAAATGATAAGACCAGGGGAAAGATACCTCTGTTTTTCCCCTAATATTATCAAACCAGTCTAATTTTGCAAAGATTTGCTTTAGCTAAAAATACTGCATCAACTCTTTTTACCTTAGATACTAAATATTGAAACCTCTTCAAATATCCTCAAAGGTCCTGAAGTGTCTTAGTACTATTTTTTCCCTTGTCTTTGCTAACCTGGTATCAACTGTTATTTCTTTGCTTTAAATTTTTTAACCTAGCTACCAAGGCTGTTAATGTAATTCATTGTGAAATTTCTTTGTGTCTTTCCTTGAAATAAGCTTTTGTGAAAGATGTATATATATGTGTGTGTATGTGTGTGTGTGTGTGTGTGTGTGTGTGTGTATATATTTTTTTGTTTGTTTGTTTGTTTTGTTTTGTTTTGTTTGAGACAGAGTCTTACTCTGTCACCCAGGCTGGAGTGCAGTGGCATGATCTCGGCTCACTGCAACCTCCGCCTCCCAGGTTCAAGCAATTCTTCTGCCTCAAACTCCCAAGTAACTTGGATTACAGGCTCCCACCACTGCACCCAGCTAATTTTTTGTATTTTTAGTAGAAACAAGGTTTCACCACGTTGGCCAAGCTGGTCTCGAACTCCTGACCTTATGATTCACCCACTTCGGCTTCCCAAAGTGCTGAGATGACAGGCATGAGCCACCGCACCTGGCCAAATTTTTATTTTTTCTTAAAGGACCAGCAGCTTAAAGCATTCTAAGAGTGTTTTTTCATTGGCAATTTTTTAGTTTTCTTGTTGTAATTACATATATAAGGACTTATTTGTTTACATAAGCCCATCAAATTAGGAGTCCCATTTATCAGTCTCGTCCAGAGAATAGAAAAGTTATACCAATTTCTAGACAGAGAAAATGTTTATACACATACAACAGAAGAATTCCCAGCAAACTCTTGGGTAAGCTGGAGGATTCAGGAACTTATAACTGGATTTCTTATCTCATATGTGCTATTTTTTTGTAATCCTTGTCAAGTCCATTGTGGGTTGAACCAGGGGATACATGTTAAGATTTATTAACACCTTTTTGTCAGCACATGTTTATTGGTATATTTCTATATTTCTGTGTGACTTTTCTAACTTTTAACTTGAAAAAAATTATAGATTCACAGGAAATTATAAAGATAGTAAGGGAGGGTCCTATGTATCCCTCAGCCAGTTTCCAGCAATGGCTATATCTTATGTAATTGTAACACAATAAATCAGGAAATTAACATTATAATATGTGTGTACAGTGTCATCACATGTGTGGATTTGTATAACCATCGAGGTTATCAAGATACAGAATTATTCTCTCAGCCCAGTGATATTTGTTGTACCATCTTGTCATAGTCACACTCTTCCTAACTATCCTAAACTCCTAGCAACCATTAATTTGTTCTCCATCTCTATAATTTTGTTATTTCAAGAATGTTATATAAGTGGTATCTTACAATATATAACCTTTTGAGATTGGCTTTTTTCACTTAGCATAATATCATTCAAATATTTTCAGATGATAGCATGTAGTGTTCCTTTTGATTGTTAAGTAGTATTCCATGTGTTTTGTTTTAGGGGGAAAAAAAAAGATAAGCACTCAGAACCTTCCAGATGTTTCCAGAGGTCAGAGATCTCCGGACAGTCCAAAAGAGACCTTTCCCATGTTAACAAGCATTCAGACATTTTCAGTAACTAAGCAATACCATTTTGAATGCTTCACCAATTTGGTCTATAAGCCACATTAGCCAATTTTAAAATATATTATTTTTGCATATATTTTTCCCCTTTGATGATAGACTGTGTTTAAATTGGATATATTTATAGTGTGCAGATGACAGATTTCTGTAAATTAAGCTCCAAATATTTCCCAAAAGAGAAATGAGAGACAAAACATTCCAGCATTCTAAACATCAAACAACCTTTTATATACAGAAGGAAAAAAACTCTTTCATACTAGCTTACAGACATCCAATCACACGGAAATCAGCTCGTCACTTTTATATCGTCAATTATTGCTGAAAAGTAAATTCAGAGAGGGGAGAGGATTCTAGGCTGATGGAGAAGTAGGAAGCACCAGGAATCTGTCTCCCCACCTAGACACAATCACATTGGCAGAATCTGTCTATTAGTCAGGGTGCTCCAGAGGGAGAGGACTAATAGGATATATGTATATATGAAAGGGAGTTTATTAAGGAGAATTGGCTCACATGACCACAAGGGGAAGTCCCATGATAGGCCATCTGCAAGCTGATGAAGAAAGAAGCCATCAGTGGCTCAGTCTGATGCCAAAAGCCTCAGAAGTAGGGAAGACAACAGTGCAGGCTTCGGTCTATGGCCGAAGGCCCAAAAGCTCCTGTCAAACCAATGGTATAAGTCCAAGAGTCTAGATGCCAAAGAACCTGGAGTCTGATGTTCAAGGGCTAGAAGCATCCCGCATAGGGGAAAGGTGAAAGCCAGAAGGCTCAGCAAGCCATCTTATCACACCTTTTTCCACCTGGTTTTGTTCTAGCCATTATAGCAGCCGATTGGATGGTGCCCACCCACTGTCTCTCCCAATCCACTGACTCAAATGTTAATCTCCCCTGACAACACCCTCACAGACATACCCAGAAACAGTGCTTTACAAGCCACCTAGGCATCCTTCAGTCCAATCAAGCTGGCACCTAATATTAACCATCACACTGAATGTAACTATTTTGAAACCCTGGAGTCTATTGAAGGCTTAAAAATTTCAGAAGATTTGGACAGTAAAGTGCAGTTTATTTGGTCAATCAGCTTAGCTCAGCAGTAGCTACCCATCCCCCACCCCTCAGCCCTGTGGCAGGTAGCTGTGCACATGTTCCTAGAGCAGCTTACTTGCCGCTGGCAGAAGCCAGAGTTGGCACAAAATACTGTGTCCTGTAAATATTGGGGATCTGTTCTTTCTGCTGATTGCTGCTTCTCACTACAGAGATACAAACACAGAGGCAAGCAGCCATTGTTGCACACACACATACCATGATTGCAAGCCCCTCCATCTTTGGCTGAAGTTATTTTCAGAGGATTTAAAGAGCTGACACACTCACCCTCCTCATCCACTTTGTTTTTTTCTTTTCCCTTTTTGGGAGGCAGTCATTAAAGACTAGCATATTCAAAAGCAACTGCATATACAAGAGAAATAAGAGAGCCATTGTGCTTGATCAGGGAAACTCTCATGCTCAGAAAACATCTGTGAAGATCTTAAGGCTAATTCTTAGCACAGAGACAGCCTAAAACAGTCAAAAACAAAACAAAAACAAAAAAAATAACAAACCCTGAAAAAGAGGAAGAATCTGATTTCCAGATAACCCATTATTACATTCCAATTTTAAGTTTCAAGCAACAACAAAAAACCAGAAGGCGCACAATGAAACAGGGAAGTGTGACCAGTTTAAAGGGAAAAACAACAACAACAACAACAACCAGAAGCCATAGCTGAAAAATGGCACAAAAGCAGAGCTACTAGACAAAGACTTTAAAACAACTGTTTTAGAGATGTTCAAAAAATTAAAGGAAGATATGGAGAAAGTCAAGTTAAGAACATGATGTGTGAACAAAATGGAAACATAAAGTCATAGAAAACCTAAAAAGATACAAAAAAAATTTAGAGCTGAAAAGTACAATAATTGAAATGAAAAATTCACTAAAGAATTGCAAAGGTAGATTTGAGCAGGCAGAAGAAAGAATCAGCAAACTTGAAGTTAGGAAAATTGAAATTATTGACTTTGGAGAACAGAAAGAAGAAAGATCGAAGAAAAGGAACAGAGCTTAAGGGTTCTGTGGACATCATCAAGAGGATCAAATACGCACTACAAAAGACTCAGGAGAAAAAAAGTGAGAAACGGATAGAGAGATTATTAGAGGAAATAATGGCTGAAAACTTACCAAATTTAATGAAAGGCATAAATATAAACATTCAAGAACTCAATGAGATTCAAGATAAGCTCAAATATACCCAGACTGAAACACATTAGAATCAAATTGTTGAAAGACAAAGATAAAGAATCTTGAAAGCAGGGAGAAGTGACTCATCACACACAAGAAATCCAAAATAAGGTTATCAGCTGATTTTTAAATCAAAATTTTGAAGGCCAGAGGTTGATATAGTCATGGTGCTGAAAGCAAAAAAACTATCAGTCAAGCATCCTATGTCCAGCAGAAGTGAGGGAAAACCTAAGACATTCCTAGATAAACACAAACCAAGAGAGTTCATTACCACTAGACCTGCTCTGTAAGAAATCCTAAAGGGAGTCCTGCATGTTGAAATGCAAGAACACTAAACAGTAATTCAAAGGTATGAGAAGAAATAAAGATCTTAGTAAAGATAAATACATGGGCAATTATAAAGCTCATATTGTTTTAACAATGGTTTATAATGCTACTTTTGTTTTCTATGTAATTCAATACATTTAAGAAAAAACAATCACTAGTTTACAAGCTAACATTATTGTGACTTTGTTTCATAACTCTACATTTTTTTCTACATAATTTAAGAGACTAATTCATTGTAAAAAAAAATTATGTTTTGGACACACAATGTTCAAAGATATAATTGTGTGACATCAATAACTGAAAAGTGTAGGATGGAACTGTAAATGAGCAAAGTGTTTGTATGTTATTAAAGTTAAGCTGGTATAAATTCAAATTATAATGGTATAATGTTAAATGTAATCCCTGTAGTAACCACAAAGAAAATCATTAAACTATATACACAAAGGAAAATAAGGAAATTAAAACATTTAACTACAAAAAACAACACAAAGGAGATAGTAATGCAGGAAATTAGGGACAAAAACAGCTATAAGGCCTATAGAAAACAGCAAAATGCTAGAAACAAGACCCTCTTTATGAGTAATTACTTTAAATATACATGGATAAATTCTCTAATCAAAGACAGAGACTGACAGAGTGCATTAAAAAATAGTATCCAATTATATGTTGCCTACAAAAAACTTACTTTAGATTCGAAGACAGAAATAGATTGAAAGTAAAAGGATATTTGTACATCCATGTTCACACCATTATTCTCAATAGTGAAAATGAAGTATAAGCTAATTCTTCATCAACAGAAGAATAGCAAAATATGGTATATATACACAATGAAATATTATTCAGTCTTGAAAAGAAAGTTCTGGCTGGGTGCAGTGGCTCATGTCTGTAATGCCAACGCTTTGGCAGGCCAAGGTGGACAGATCACTTGAGGCCAGGAGTTCAAGACCAGCCTGGCCAACATAGTAAAACCCTGTATCTACTCAACATACAAAAAACTAGCTGGGTATGGTGGCACATACCTGTAATCTCAGCTACTCAGGAGGCTGAGACACAAGAATTGCTTGAACCCAGGAAGCAGAGGTTGCAGTCAGCTGAAATTGCACCACTGCACTACACCCTGGATGACAGAGTGAGACCCTGTCTGGAAAAAAAAAGGGGGGGGATTGTACGTTCTGACATACACTACAACATGGATGAACCTTAAGAACATTATGCTAAGTGAAATAATCCAGTCACAAAAAGACAAATCCTTTATGATGCCATTTATATGAGGTACCTGGTTGTCAAATTCATAGAGACAGAAAGTAGAGTGGGGGTTTCCAGGGGCTGAAGGGAGGAGTTGGGAAGTTGTTTAAATGCTTTTAAAGTTTCAGTTTTGCAAGATGAAAAGAGTTCTAGAGATGTATGATTGTAGAATGATATGAGTTGACATAATATCCACAAACTATATAGTTAGAATGGATAAAATGGTAAATTTTATAAGTCTTGTACTGCAATAAAGAAGCTTTTTAGAAAAAAATAAACTCGGAGCACCTCAGCAAAAACCCACAAGTCAGTTTTAGCAACTCCAGAAACAAGAGGGCCATAGAACTACTAAGACCTCGAAGACAAAGGGGTTGTGATGTTTCTCATCTAGGGTTGCTCTCTAGTCCAGCTGACCTTCTGGAAAAATATATTTTCTCTCATCAGTTTGAGACATTAAAGTTTATAATGGTGCACAACAAAGACCATCTACACATAGGACTCCATCAGTGATCAGAAGAGATCTATAATAAGTGTCGGAAGGGACTCAACTGACTTCCCTGTTGCCTGTTGCCTTAGAGAATGCAGGTCTTTAGACCATAAGACCACCACTCAACATTCCTGCCACCAAAGCGAAAACCAAATGGTAGTATGCACATCAGTAACAAACACAGGCTTACTTCAGAAATGGAAATAGAAGGTCATAAACACAACATGGAAACAGAAGCAGTCAACGAGAGCAAGGCTGTTACCTCATCATGAAATCCCCACCAGCTCCTTTCTGCACAAGCGCTCTGCAAGGAGTGCCTTTCTTGGGCAACACGGTTTGTTAGGTCTCCTGAGTGAGTCCCTCAGGGTACCTTGGTGTGCCCAACAACGCTTAACGGAAGATTTCGAGAATGAAGCATTGCAAAGAGAAAATAATCTTTACTTGCAGTTTTTCAAGGAAATCTGGATTTAGAAAACTGGTTCACCAAATACAAAATACAGGTATTTGAAGGAAACACACACACAGTGGAAAGCGTAGCAAAGTTCCAAAGTTGTAGTTAGTCCATCACTGATGAAAATATAGTCTTTTTTCCGCACAATTATATTATCACCAGGGGTCGTCTCTTACCAGTATTGCAAAAATCAGAGATATAGTCATTGTTATTAGAGACTAAGTAACTTAAAAGAAATGGCCCAAGGATTCATTTCTATTGGGAACTTTAGCAAGAAAGAGTGATTTTGTTTGTGATAGTGATGGTGGTAGAGTCTTGTTTTGTACTGTTTCGATCTGACACAGCAACAAGCTTTTCTTTTTTAAAAAACAAAATATGGAACGCCTCGCAAATTTATGTATTATCTTTGCACAGGGGCCATGCTAATCTTTCTCTGTATCATTCCAATTTTAGTATATGTGCTGCCAAAGCGAGCACCATGATTTCCCTTTTTCAGATGTGATTCCATGATAGTGGATCATTGGTAGCACATTTATTCAAAATAGAAGCAAGGCAAGGTATCCACTGTGCTTTCATAAATCTAAATATTCTTTGAACCTGATGACCTGCTTGTCTCTCTGACAGGATTTTGGTATGTGATTCTCTCATATAAGTAATATAATTTTGCATGTTTTTCTTTGTGTGGAAAAATAAGATTCAACTTACCCATTAATATCAAGCTTTAAAATTCACTTGGTTCTTATTACCCTCTGTGTTATTCCCATGTGAAATCTCTGAATCATGTTTCCCTACATTACCTCAACATTTCCATGGGCTCCAAGCCCTGTCAGTTACTTCTTAAGAATTTCCATCATGGCTGCTCCCATGTCCTTGATCTCCCCATGACCACCTTTTTGTAGTCACAGGTTCTTCTTTTTTCCTGAAATATTATAGTGTCCTGACAAATGAATGAATCACTCTATTATTTTCAGTCTGTGTCATATCTTTTACTTAACCAAATTAAATCTAGAAGAAGGTAGAGTCAGTTGTGCATGGTGGCTCACATCTGTAATCCCAGCACTTTGGGAGGCCGAGGCAGGCAGATCACTTGAGGTCAGGATATGGAGACCAGCCTGGCCAACATGGTGAAATCCCATCTATACTAAAATTCAGAAGTTAGCCAGGTGTGGTGGTGTGTGCCTGTAGTCCTAGCTACTCGGGAGGCTGAGGCAGGAGAATCACTTGAACCCAGGAGATGGAGGTTGCAGTGAGCTGAGATCATGCCACTGTACTCCAGCCTGTACAACAGAGTGAGACTCTGTCTTAAAAAAAAAAAAAAAAAGAAGAAGAAGAAGGTGGTGCAGTCAGCTGGAGCAGCCATCTGCAGTGGTTACTGGTGCCTGCTCCTTTTCAGGGCCTAAGCAGGTCATTCCAAGACAGGTACCTCCTCTACCCCATGCCAGGCTCAAACACAGGGGGAAGCTTATGCTCTGCATCCACAGAGAATCTCAGTGCACCACAGGACCACAGCTGCCCTTTCTGTCCCTGGGACTGTGAAGAACTGCGCACAACCTCCACCTGGTGATCCAGCCTCTTTCTTCCCCAGTCCTAAAAGAACCCTACCTCCATCCATTTCTCTCTCTAAAAAGAAAAGGAAACAATTTGATCACCTTGATGGTGTCAAACTATAAAAAAAGTTTGAACCACCCACTTTGCAGTTTCCTGTTGCCAATACGATCCCCCAAGAAAGGGAATTCACTTCTTTTACCCTCTGAAGAAATCTCAGACCTCAAAGACCCAAAAGTCTGCCTGACCAGTAGAAGGAGAGGAGTCAAGATTCCTCCTACTGGGTAGCAAGAATAACTTTCTGGCTCTTTCAGGTGTTTGGAAACTTAGGTTAAAAAGACAATACAGGATATGGAACAGTTATAGAAACACACTCCCTTGAGTTGTAGTGTTTACAATTTCACTAGAAGCCTAGAAGAAGGAAGCATTATTGTCGAGAAAAAGACTGTATGTTTCTTCCACCTTCAGTTTTACTATTCTGAAACCTTCCTTCTTAATGCACCAGAATTCTTTTTGTAAAATATCAAGTTGTTCTTGTTGCCCCCTTGACATACCACAAAAAATCCTAAATGTACACCTCCTGAATCAAGCCTTCCACAACAACTCCAGTCCTATCTAACTTGTGTCTTCCCTGAACTACTGTTATAAACATACAACGCAAGGTCACTTGCGTCTGTAATTATTCTATGTCGCGTATTTTATTATTTCCCTAATCAGCTTCAAAGTCTCTAAACACTTGAAAAAGCTAAAAATCTTTTCTGGCTACCCAAATTTCTTGTGAAGATAGGATGTAAATTTCACTGTAAAAAGACAGCATTTTCAACACATAATCAAAGGCTAAAAAAGAATTGTAACCTTTTAAAATAATTAACAAACTTTGCCCCAAGGTTTCCTTCTCCATGCAATAATATTACCTGGTTTGTTTCTTTACTTGGATGATCAAAAATATAGACTAAAATATATCCCTCCAGATAGACTGATAAATAGACTTCATGAAAAATCTCCAATTGCCTAGTAAAATGTCAGTGACCTATACTGGAAATACTAGAAATAAAATAATTCCAATGAGTTTCCTCGACAGTAAAGTTGGGGTAGGTTAAATATAACAGTTACTCCTGATCTTTTCCATATCATGGGGCACGTGGAAAACAATAGCACTTAATGGCACACTGGGGTGAGCAGAAGAGGCTGCTCTGCAGGGGTTGGGTACCCTGCCATCTGCTTATTCTCTGTAAGTAAACTAACATTACAGGGACACCTGCATCTTAATCAGGACTCAAGGGTTGGAAAGTCATGGAGGATGAGACTACATCTTCATATTTATCTGACGTAATTTTCAAAATGATAATACCAACAAAACTAAAACATACTACAGCCAAATTCTTACCCTCTCTTCTTTTTTGGTTTTAACCTTGACAGTGCCCAAGGTCACAAAACCAGTTCTCCATACACAGTCAAGGGTGTAAATGTCCCTGTATATACAATGACTGGAGTATTTTTTCAGTGATTTTGCCCTTCCTTCATCACTTTCCTTATAAGGAAAAAGAAGAAGGAACACATTGATCATCTCATGTGTATGGAGCTCAAATGTGTGTTCTAATGATTTGAGGGGGTTAATAACCTGATAGAATCTCCAGCATGGTGAGCCCTACAAAAGTAAACTCTTAACCAGAGTTAAGGCTGATTTAATGATAAACAGATAAACGATTTTAGGTGCTGTCATTAGAAAATAAGTATGCTACGTTTGGGAGTTTGCAGGCAAACCATTTTTGTCAGACACTTCCTCAGCTATCATCAAGTGAATGAACACACTTTTCTATTTCAGTAATTTAAGCATCAGCATTTTCTCTCTAAGCTAAAATAAGCCACCTAAACATAGGATAAGAGCAGATACCAAAATTACAAGGGCCTGTGTTTGCCTGGAATTAAGATATCATCGCCTACTCTCACAAGGTTCCCTTCCTGCTGCCAGGCACCATGTGCCAGAGAATTAAATAGCAGAAGAAGACATTATTTATAGATATATATGGAGGTGAAATATTTCAAATAGCCTTTAGGAGCTAGCTAAGTATGCCTAATTGGGGCATGGGAGACAAGGAAGGGATCTAACTTTGAGCACTTGCCAGTTCCGTCTGAAAAATGTGAGAACGGCCAGCTTTGCTACAGGCACTCATTTACTTACTTCCAGAAGTCAATTAAAGGAGCAGAACTGGAAGCTGCAGGTGGGATAAATTAATTGTCTTGCCGGGTTATTGGTAATGCCTAAAGTGCTTTGTAAACGAAAAGTACTCCATAAATATATCATTAGAAGCACCTTTATCATTGGGAATAGTAAGATTAATAATGCTAAAGTGAATTAAGGAAGCAGAATTAGATTGTATTATATTTTTCACACAAAAACACACCAAATTAGTAAGTGTTACGTGGTAGAACTACACAATAAAATTCCGTCAGAGAGACAAACAGCTTCGGGTTACTGTAGTTCAAAGGACACACAGTTATAGATTGTCAAGTACCTCTCCTGCTTTGAGTGTTTTCCTTTGCTGTAAATCAATTGAAACTCAGTACTCACATATGTGATCATGTTCCCCACACGTTTTTGCTTTGA
Source organism: Theropithecus gelada (assembly GCF_003255815.1). Lineage (NCBI taxonomy): Eukaryota > Metazoa > Chordata > Mammalia > Primates > Cercopithecidae > Theropithecus > Theropithecus gelada. The sequence goes on along the minus strand of NC_037673.1, from coordinate 10,764,236 downwards.
CTGTTTTTTCAAAATGCAGGTCCCGACATAGCTTTCATTAAGTTATTTTTGAGAGTTATGTTAAAATTCCCATACATTTTTCTTGACTTCTATAAACATCAAGCGAGAACATAATAATAGCTAATACCTGTTGAGTCCTGTGTCCTTGTTCATTTCCATACATGCAGTCATTTATGCTTTATGGCAACCTTGTATGGCAGGCACCATTATTGTCTTACTTTAGAGATTGAAAAAACTGAGTCTTCAGAAGCATGAAATAACTTGGCCAGTGATTTGATCCCAGGTCAATGTAGCAGCAGAGTGGATGCACTGCCAAGAGGAATGACTGCTTTTCTCTGTAGATGTGTCCTGAACTACCCAATAGAGAACATTCAGTGATGGGAAACAAACAATACTGCATAAACATGGTCTCTTGTATTCTCTTCTCCCCCATACCCACCTCTGCCACTATCTCTGCCTTCACCTTGACCTCCTTTCAACTCTTCTCTTTATTTTCTTTGCCAGGCAAATACGCCATGCGAGACCTAGTCCACAGGCTTCCAGGAGGGAACAACAGCAACAACACGGCAAGCAAGGCCATGTCGGATGACACAGTGACAGCCGTCTGCTGCACGCTGCACGAAGTGATAACCAAGAACATGGAGAATGCCAAGGCCTTACGGGATGCCGGTGGCATCGAGAAGTTGGTCGGCATCTCCAAAAGCAAAGGAGATAAGTAAGTTACTTGGTGACGCCATATCTCTGTCCTGGTAAAATTGGTTCTGAACGTGCCTTTCAACTCCAATTATGGGTAGTACTATGACTGTCACTGGAAAGCATTTGTCTCTGAGAATCAAGAGAAGGAAAGTGGAACATGGTTTCCAGTCTTCTCTCTTACTGTTGGTAAAATGGACTTGATGATCCAGCACACCCTTGTGCTCCTTCCACATGGCAGCAGCACGAGTTCAACCTGGATACGTGAAGGCATTTTGTTTTGTTCCTCTGTGGTGGGAAGTCAGTGTGTTGATGATGTCTCTACATCCTTCTGCTCTGTGCCTCTTCAACTCTGCAACCAAGTCAGGTCCACCTTACCAACATCACAGTAGCCACCAAGTCATAGCAAGTCACTGTGCAGGAAGGATGGGGGAGGAGACAGGGCGTGATGGAGTCAGAGAACTCAGTTCTAATCCAGTACCCTCCCTTACAAGCTATGAGATGTGGGGCAAATATTTAATTTAACAAGTCACTATGCCTATACTTTCCAGTCTAAACCTAAGGGAGAGGCTGTCACAATATGCTAGCTGGAAGAGGTGTTAATCGAATCTTAAAGAATGAGTGGAAATTTCCCAGGCAGTGCCGATAGTGGTGAGAAAGGAGGGCCTTCGTGCAGATAGAACAAAAAGAGATGAGACTTGGTGTCAAAGCAACTGCACCTCCTTGAATAAGAATGCCTCCCAGTTTTTAAGAACCAACAGTATCTTACTATATACAGCCAGAGAATAGATTCACAAGCCAGCGCATCGGTGTATCAGCAAGGTGTCAATTTCACAGAAACCTCCACTAACCTTAATTAAATTTTGCCCCTTGGAAGTCCCTCGATGTAATTAAATAAGATTAAAAGGGTAAACATTTTGTTATCAAGAGTCTGTTTCTTGACTTTTCATACCCTGCCAAGCCACCCTCACCCCCCATGCTTTTACCTGTAAATGTTAAGTCATTTTTCTTTTGTTATTAAACACTCGAGGGACGTACTTTGAGACTTTCTGGAAATTCTGTCTCATTATTTCACTTAATTCAGGATAGTACCAATGTATTATAGAAGATTCAGAGTTCCTGTTTAAGCACCCAGAGACCTCCAAATAGGCTCACTCAATCAACAATTTTGCATTTGGATTTGAATGTTTTCTCATATCAAGTAGAAAAGCCCCACTGGACTCATGTAATAATTGCACAGTGGAGATTGTCGGCTCGAACTATATCTTATGATATTGTACTTTACAATTAAGCGCTATACTACGTAGGCAGGAAACCATATGATTTTCTTTTTTATTTAGCTTCAATAGACCTTTGGAATCTCTAATTGAAGCGCTTACCTGTTTTGAGCATTAAGAGCTTAATATGGTAATGCTTTTTTTTGAGCATACACACCTACACACATAATAAAACCATAGTCTGCAAAACAATCTGATATATTTTTGTCTATATTCATGAGACATTCAAAGATTAAAGTATTTCCTCTGAATTATACAGTTAGAGAGCTTTGAGGAGTGGTTTGGCATATATTAATTCTCTCCAACTGTATAAGCATTCCTACAGCAATAAGCATCACTAAATGGGCCTAAAGAGGAAAAAAAAAAGGTTTTATTGAGACCTATGGTCAAAGAAAATTATTTGGTGAAACTAATTTAAAAATCACTTGAAGAAACCATCTATGAAATGATACATATCCATGCTGCTAAGGTCCTGATAAGCTGGGTCCAATCTTGATTATTGTTCATGGGAAGATTTTTTTCACTAAAGATGATCCCATAAATGCCCTTTAATTTGGCTGAAAATTTCTTTATAGAATAGGTGCTCATTCTATCTTGTTGTTCCTTTATCTCTTTTTCCAATGCCAACAGTCTAGATGTACGAGTTTAATAAGAAGTGTTAAATTGGATTGAATCAAGCATCTTCCTGGTTACAGTTCTCCCGCTTAGTCAGTCTCATTCACTGTTTCATGTAGTTTATCTCTTTTTTAGTATATATACTGACTAATTTGGAGATCAAAACAAGGTTTTTATAACTACATTTATCCTCGTCTCCTACCTACACTTCAGTTTTATTATTGCTTTTCACTGCTCTTAAAACAAAATGAATTCAGAATTGCTCCAAATTTGAGCATGAAACTCACCATTTCTGACTCAATTCTATTATGATAGTAGGCATGGAGATTCCCGTGGACTTCTAGACAAATTGTAAGGAAATAGAATTTCTTTATTGAAAATCAAATTTTTGGAACTGAGGATAATTTAATAATTAGGAACAGTAGGAATACAAATACGGAATAGCTTATTTATAAAATGATTGCTAATCTGCCCACCCTAAATTATTCCTTAAAAACTTATTTCTAGAAATAAGTTCCGTTCAAACCTGATTTTGTTTGTGATAGTATGGGAAAACACAGATGGAAGAAACGTGCCTTGCTATGATGCTCTATTTTTATGTATTTATACATGTTCTTTATATATATATATACAAGCTTAAATAGGCAGTGATGTTAATGAGTCAGACTGGCGAGTTGCCAGTCACAGTCTATCAGAACTGCACAACTCACAGTGTCTGGCGGACACAACCAAGGGGGCTGGTGTTCTGTGATCTGGCCGCTGGCACAGCTGTGTTGACAGCCACAATGAACTGCACCAACTGAAGTCCTCACTACCCCTGACATGACAGCTCTGGTGAAGATCAAACTCCAATTGTGTAATTGTTATTAACTCTTATAGTAGTCTTGTACTCGCCATTTTGAAATCTTGATTATTTATTCCTTCCACATTATTTTAAACATCCATTATGGACATTCTATCATGTTCATCTGTCTCAAGAATACATTTGGGTTTTTTTCCCCCCAATTTTAACAGTTATATGGGACGTAGTGTTGAATGTGTCACTGTATTTTGTCATAAGATGGAAAAGCTATTAACAGTCTCCACTGTTACTGTCAGTAAAGAACTGTGTATTGTGGCTTGGGTTATAATCACTTGTCACATTAGAAACACTCAGTTGTCCAAGCCCTTCAATCCATACTTAGAAGAGTTTTTCAGGTAGAAATTCCTATGGCACCCGTCTAGTGAATGCATCAAAATTAAAGTCTAAAAAGAAAGCAAAGTTTCTTTGACCTTCACATGTTAGTATAATACTGTGATGTATTGGCATTTTAATTGAGAGGTTAAAACCTGCTGTTCATTACACATTCACAGTCTTTTTTGGTTTTGTAACTATGCAAAAGATAGAAACAAAAGACTACACTTTTGTTTCTACTCAGAGGCATTTTTGCATACTAATTATGTTTCAACTACACTATCATGACCTGAATATTAATATATGTTTTTCTAGAGTTGCTTGGCTATTGTCATGAACAAATATTTAGCTAAATGATAAAATACAACAAAACATCACATTTAATCTTTGTTCAGCATTGACTATATGAGAATGAAATGCAGCTTCATCTGGATTCATGAAAAGATCTAAAATTCTCTGTCTTTAAGTCAAAGGAATTACAGGCATACCTTAGAGATATTGTAGGTTGGGTTCCACACTACTACAATAAACAAATATCTCAATAAAGCAAGTCACACAAATTTTTTGGTTTATGTTATAGAAATATCTTCTTTCCTTAAAAGTCATGAATCAACTTCTGCTAGCTTTAAACTTTTCTCCTGTAGCTTTTTTACCTCGCCAAGCCTTCATAAAATTAAGAGAGTTGGCTGGGCACGGTGGATCACGCCTGTAATCCCAGCTCTTTGAGAGGCTGAGGTGGGTGGATCACGAGGTCAGGAGTTCGAGACCAGCCTGATCAACATGGTGAAACCCCATCTCTACTAAAAATACAAAAATTAGCTGGGCGTGGTAGCACGCACTGTAATCCCAGCTACTTGGGAGGCTGAGGAAGGAGAATCACTAGAACCCGGGAGGCAGAGATTGCAGTGAGCCAAGATCTCGCCACTGCACTCCAGCCTGGGCAACAGAGCAAGACTCAGTCTAAAAAAAAAAAAAACAAATTAGGAGAGTTAGGGCCTTGCTGTGGATTAGGTTTTAGCTAAAGGGAATGTTGTGACTGATTTGATCTTTTATCCAAACCACTCAAACTTTCTCCATATCAGCAATAAGCCTGTTTTACTTTCTTATTATTCATGTGTTCACTGGGGTATTACTTTTAAATTTCTTCAAGAACGTTTCCTTTGCATTCATAACTTGGCTCACTTTTTGCCACAAGAGGCCCAGCTTTTGGCCCGTCTTGGGTTCTGGCATGCCTTCCTCACTAAGCTTAATCATCTCTTGCTTTTGATTTAAAGTGAGAGATGTGCAACCCTTCCTTTCATGTGAACACTTGGGAGCCATTGTAGGGTTATTAATTAGCCTAATTTCTACATTGTTTTGTCTCACGGAAGAGGGAGGCCAGAGGAGAGAGAGGAGGAAGGGCCAGTCTGTGGAACAGTCGGAAGGAACAACATTTATTGATTACAGTTGCTGTCTTAGGTGGGCGCAGTTCGTGGTACTCCAAAACAATTATGGTAATAACATGAGGGACCGCTGATCACAGATCACCATGATAGATATAATAATAATGAAGAAGTTTGAAATACTACAAGAATTATAGAAATGTGACACAGCTGTCCCACTCACATCTTGCCTTTCCTGTCTTTCCTTCATCAGACACTCTCCAAAAGTGGTCAAGGCCGCATCTCAGGTCCTCAACAGCATGTGGCAGTACCGAGATCTGAGGAGTCTCTACAAAAAGGTAAGGCTGGCTTCACCTGGGCCCTGAGCCCAAACACTCATTGCGGGGCCCTGAGACGCGTCACAGACGTGGAGGGCACTTTCCCACAGCCTCAGTCATTGAAACACAACTGAAACGAGAATCAGTAAAGAAGCCAGAAAAGAGGTGATATGTCCCCTGAGTAGCTCCTAAGATCCGTGAAGTTTCTGGACTGGACAGACCCATGCTCGCAGGGTGTTACCCTAAATCATCTTACAGAAAAGGAAATAGGCTCATTCTCCTGAGCTTCAGTATTCTACAGTAGACTACAAAGTAATGACAGAGGGATTGGGGGGAAGAAAAAAGCATCAACAAATGTTAACAAGTAATTTTGGAAAAAAAAATATGGAAAGATAGATATATATATGGAAAGATATATATATATAAAAAGAGAGATGCAGAGCACATCATTCAGGGAATCAAGAACCGTTGCAGACTAGGAACATTGAATAGGAGACTTAACTGTCTGACCCATGTCACTCTGCCCCTGAGAACCTCGCGGTGTTACTGGCCAGAGGGAAGAAGATGGTGCTTCCGGTGACAAATGTGGATCACCACGATGCTCGGCATTTGTTCACTGCACTCTCACAAGGCAGGCAGGAATTCATATCACACACTTCCAAAGAGTCTTCACCCCCAACATGGCTCAAAAATGCCTTAAGAGAAAAAAGTCACATCTAGAAAGTTCCATTCAAGGCCTCATTTCCAAAATCTTCTCAATAAGGAATGCCAAACTTTACTCTTTTGTTTAGGAGGGGAGAATTTTTTTTTGACGTTTCCCAAAAGTTGTTGTTTTATTGTGACAAGCCCCACAAGCATGGGAGTTTAAATCCGAGTTAACAAATAGGGGTAGAAGGCCATGCACAGTGGCTCACACCTGTAATCCCAGCATTTTGGGAGGCTGAGGTGGGCAGATCACCTGAGGTCAGGAGTTTGAGACCAGCCTGGCCAACATGGTGAAACCCAGTCTCTACTAATAATACAAAGAAAAAAAAAAGGCTGGGTGTGGTAGCAGTGCGTATAATCTCAGCTACTTAGGAGGCTGAGGCAGGAGAATTGCTTGAACCCAGGAGACAGAGGTTGAGGTGAGCTGAGATCGCACTACTGGACTGTCGCCTAGGCAACAGAGCGAGACTCCATCTCAAAAAAAAAAATATATAGAGGGTAGAGGACATCACCAATAAGCAGGGAGAATGGCATAGGCATTGGTCTCCATGCAGGGATTCAGGAAGCACAGACAGGACTGCAAAAGGGCTTCCATCAGCAACTGCCCACAGCACCCACCTGCAGCCCCCTGGCCACTTGCAGGGAGTGGGAAAGCCAAGATCATTGCTGCCTCCATCCCCATCTACAGCCCCCATCCCCCAGGTCACCAGCCACTCACTGGCCAAGGACATGGGCCCACAGTAAGGGGCTTGCATCATAGGGAACGAGACCCATCTTGCCAGAGGGAAAATTTGTCTTTTTCTAAGCAATGGGGAAAAAAATAAATGTTTAATAGCTGTCTCTACTAAGTTAGAGTCTATTTCTAGATTTCCCCCAAGGCCTTTCTAACTTCCCTTAAGTATTCATTACTTTGCACTTTAAGTTTTATAAGGTGTACCCTATATATTTTTCTTTCAAAATTTTCCTGTTCCCTAAGAGGAAGTGTGTTTAAGTTGAAACAGAGTGCAAAATGAAGTGGAGGTTCTAGATCAATGAGAGTCATCCCTCAGTATACACAGGGGATTGGTTCCAGGACTGCCGCAGATAGCAAAATCCGTGAATATTCAAGGCCCTGCAGAAATTAGTCAGCCCTCCTTATACATGGGTTTTGCATCTCACAAATGCTGTACTTTTTATGGGCATTTGGTTGAAAAAAAATCTGCATATTAGTGGACCCATGCAGTGTAAACCCGTATGGCTCAGGGGACAACTGTTAAGTCCTTCCCGAAGCATTTTATATAACGGGTTAGCATAAGCCATTTATCTACAGTGTTTTGGCTTCCATTCTATTTTGTTTGAAATTCCTATCCCAGCATCCTTAGTTAATTCCTTCTTGAATTCCTCCAGGAGACAAATGAAGTCTCGCCCAGGAAAGAGTCCTTCAGTTAAACAGGCAGCCAGAAATAAGGAACATGGTATAAATTAGAAAGGAACTGGCCATTCTGAATCAATGGCTCCAGAAGCTCAACGAAATATTGCTGCGTGAAGTAAAACCCTCTTTCCTTTAGATCCTGAACGTTTCCTGTTTGCTGAAATATACCTTCTGATACTTCTGTGCATTGTAGGGAAGCAGCTTTTAGAGACTTTCCAGACTCTTTCTTGAATAGTCATATGAGTCTTCCATCTTAATGTTTTTCATTGTTGTTAGTAGAGTTCAAAAAGCATAATTGTCTGTCTGTTTCCATGGAAAAAAAAAGGATGTGTTGACAGGAATTTCATGGAGCTAAAACTCAAGAGCTGAAGATGCTATAAAATATGTTTCATTTGAAGAGATTCAAGAAGGATGGGCTGAACAAATGAATGGTGATGTTTTAGTTGACCTATGATTTAAAAATGTTGAGAAAGAGCTGTTCTTAATAATTTCCAAATTATGCAGTTGTGAAATGAAAGGAAGATCTTTGTACCCAGTATCATAAGTGCTGCTAATAGCAAAGCTCAAAATTCAAAAAAGCTTTTCTTTTGAAAAGCTCCTTTGTGAGAAAACCAAATTCATTCATCTCTATGAATTGTTTTTAATCAGTGGTGAAATAGATTTCTATTTTGTTCTTCACTGACAATTTGCATATCATTGAAAAAAATGTCTGATCCATATCTTTTAATTATCCATGTTTCAAATCTATTTATTAAACATCTATTGTAGGCTTAGCAAAGGAAGAGTTCCAAAGGAAAACATAAGATATGGGAAGAAGGTACTAGGGGTAAAGATGAAATATGAAACTATAATTGGCAACTTCATTCAGTTCTGAATTACATACTACAGATTTTAAAGCGTGAATTAAGGGAAAGAAACTTGTAGACCAAGTCTTGAGAGGCATTTATGGAGCTTGCACAATTAGAAGGTAAGAGATAAGGACATTATGGATAAAAGAGAAAGCGTGAGGGGAGAGATGGAAATTGGATTGAGAGTTACATGTCCGTGGAACAGAATTCAGCACCATCTGTCATGCTCATTTTCTTATCATACCCAGGCACAGAGGCCAGGATGTTGTTTCATTAGCTCACCTACTTTATGTTACCTAGAGAGACACATTCTGATTCAAACCAGAATATTCTTCTAGCAGGGTGTATTGATTGATATAAAACTATGCTTGATTCATGCTGCATTTGGAACCAAAGCATATTTATATCATCGGAACCTTTGACTTTTGTGAAGCTTGGCCTTTTGCGTTATTTTCCCCTAAAGAAACATCAACAGGTGTAGGAGAATGTGATCACTTGCAGGCTAAAGAATGCATCACCCTTTTAAAGCCAGTCTTTAGATAACCACAAAGAGAACTTCAATGTTCTGCGTCATTGCAGAGGATATTTTCTAAAGGAAAAGAGGATGTGCCATAGGAACAGACTGGATGTCGGGGTACAAGAGAAGCAGGAGATGGAAAGTTCTTGTCTTTTTTGAACCTTGGGACTTAAAAAGAAATGAAGTGACTGAAATAATGGGGTGCTTATGTTTGACTATGGTTGGGGAACTGTCAGGATGGCTGGTTTTGAAGGACAGAAGATGGGTGAGGAGGAAGACATAGAATTAAAATATTTTAGAAATCATCATGTATAAATTCTTAGATGATACCTTAATAATCTGCACAACATCTCCAAGAAGTACTTGCATTGGTTGGGACACAGGCTAAGTGTCTAACAGAGAGACCCAAAACTATAGGAGCTGAGACTACACATGGATCCCTTTCCCTCTTATGGAGCCATACGTGCTCAGGCAGGTGGCCCAAGGCCAGCAGGTGACCCTGATACCTGTCGCATTGCTTTGCCTTGCAAAAGAAATGTCATTCCTGCCTGTGTAAGCAAAGGACCCTGGCTCTGCCCATTTCTCATTCCAGCCCATAGGGTGAGAGAGGGGAGAGGGGAAGGCAAGTGGCACAGAAGTTGCCAGTGTCGGGCTCACACCCCGGGGTGAGAACTCAGTCCCATCGCCACAGCCCCCTGCCAGGGAGGATGGGAACAGGGGCAGCATAACCGCTGCAAAAGGTTTGTGGCAGGAGAAGAAAGGCAGTACCGTTCCAAAAGTCGTTTTCTTCTCAAATGGCTTTAATGTCAGCTGTAATCACAACCTAATGAGGCATGTTATCCCATTTTGGGGTAACTGTGATCATCCAAAACTTCTTACTTGTATTAAGCAACAATCTCATTATTTGCAACTTCTGTACTCCGAAAGCTGTACTGGAAAAGTCTAATCTCTCTTCTCTGCAATAGCCTTCCTGGATTTGAAGCTAGCCATCTTTATCTACAAGATCATTTCTTTTCTAGGTCTAAAATGTGTAGGAGAGGAATAGAAATATCCTCCTTCACCCATCGCTAGGTTCATGACTGAAGCCCCTATAATGAAAAGCAAATTATAGTAACAAGAGAGAAGGCATACAAAATTATCTGTGTAATTAGATAATTACATGAGATAGTTACATGCCAATTAATTACATGAGAACCTCTATAAGGAAATAAAGGCCCAAAGAAACAGGTAAACTTGTGTATTTTTATGCTTAAGTCTGATGGAGAGTGGACACCTATGGAGAAGTCTGATTGGAGGACAAAGGGGTATGATCTAATGGTGATAAATGGGGGGATCTTCCAGATTCCTCTCTGTGCCCCTGTGAGTTCAGAGATAAGGATGTTCCTTTGCTCCAGTATAAGGAGGCACCTCTCGAATGAGGGTTTTATGACCTGCTTAAGGGAAGAAGCATGAGAGAAAGGTGAGAGAAACCTTTCTGCCTTTGTTGTTTTCCCAAATGCCAAGGTGCCATATTTGGGGTTAGCATGTCCTAAATCCCATCACATGCTATATTCTAATATGTCAGCCTTTCCACAGCCTTCACCATGCTATCCTTTTTTGCCAAATGCATGTAAGTTTGTTGGTGTCCCTTTGGTAATATAGCACCCCAAAATGAATGTATTCCTCCAAGCTTGTTTGAAGCAGAGGAGAATAGAACAGACTATGCTTTCCTGATGCGGGACACTCAACTTGTACTCATAAAACTGGAGATCACATTGGTGTCTGAAAGGCTCATCCTACAATTTGGTGAAATACAAAGAGTGGATGGCCAGGGGTTCATGGCACAGCCCTGCCACTTACCAGCAGCATGACCTTGGGCAGGTGACTTGAGACCCTCTGCCCAACAGTGTAAGAACTGACTTCGGGCAGTCCTCTGGCCACTTCTGCTGAAGGGTGGAACACAAAGAGTAGCCCTCTGATTTACCAGGTTTCAGATGCACTAGGGTTGCTTGGCAGCCGGTTATCTGTACCTGATGAGCAGCCATTCCTGATGCAGAGCCGCCAGAAAAGTAAACGACCTCTTAAAATGGTCTTTGGCTGTTCTTATACCTGGCAGCATGTTCTCTGGAGGCAGCGGGACAAACCCTCGGGTCTCTGGAGGTTTGGAAGCCTGGGTCGCCATGGTGCCTTCCTTCCACTTTGTGTATCCAAGTCTGTATCTTTCCTTGACCTTTGCATCAAAGAACCTTCATAGCCTTTCATGAAGACTGCGGGCATCTCTCCCTCAATCCCACCCACCCCCTCCCTTGGTTTTCCCATCCATGACGGGAAAGCCATAATACTTGCCACAGTGGATTGCTGACGTCTCAAATAGAACAGAAGTCATCACAGCGCTTTGTAAAATGGAAAGTAACATATCCATGGGAGTTGCTGCCATTAGTTCTACAACATTTTTCCAAGCTGCTTGATTGGCAAGTGCCGTCTCTGCCATCCTGTCCACAGGCAGCTGAAGGTTTGGATCTGAGGATTTCATTTTGTCATCATCATCATCATCGCTATTCACCTCTGCCTACATTTTTACAGCTCCTTTCTCCCTGGTCTCTCTACTCTGTCTCCTCTAGTCCCTAGAGGCCTATCCAGTGTCTGCTTCCCACAGTCTTTCTCCTTTCTCCCACGCAGCTATGCCTGCTGGCAATATTTCTATAGGAAACAGAGTCCCATGTTTACAACTGAGAGTGCTAGGTGCTGAAAGCTGGCGATCAGAATTGAGGGGTTGCTACCTCCATACTTCCATGCCCTTGCCTCTCCGTGCACTGCTTGCCTGGAAGACAAGCCAGGCCATTCAAACAGACCCTGTAAAGTTACTATGGAAAGGGTCAGGGCAGTCCCTGTTGTTAAAGTGATAGATGATTTTTCCAGTGTTCAGCTTATGGTCCTAAAGCTCATTTTGCTCTAAGAATCTCAAAGTGCTTCAGAGAGAACAGCATCCACTCAGTATCTCTCCGAGTGAATTAAAATCCATAGTTCAGGTAGGGCATAGTGGCTCACACCTATACTCCCAGCACTTTGGGAGGCCGAGGTAGGTGGATCACTTGAGGTCAGGAGTTTGAGACCAGCCTGGCCAACATGGTAAAACCCCATCTTTACTAAAAATACAAAAATTACAGGCAGTGCACGCCTGTAATCCTAGCTACTCAGGAGGCAGAGGTAGGAGAATCGCTTGAACCCAGGAGGTGGAGGCTGCAGTGAGCAGAGATCATGCCACTGCACTCCAGCCTGGGTGACAGAGTGAGGCCCTGTCTCAAAAAATAAAAATAAATAATAAATAAAATCCATAGTTCCTAAGTGTATGGATCAAATTTCACAGGTAGATCAGATGTCAGACCCAACCTCTTGTTGGCAAGCAGTGGGGTTAGAAACCTCCTAATATTGATGGCCTGGTGTTTTTATGGTTGTGCCACCCTCTACTCCACCCCACATACAATGTTGGTATCTTGCACAGTGAGTTCATGTCTTGAAAAATACCAAACTGCCTGTGCTTGAAACAGAGTAAGATCATATTTCTCTGAATAGAGATACTGTATCTGCTCTTGCACTCATGATGAGAGAAAGAAAACGTAAAACTAATCTTTCAATATCCTTCCTTTTATTGTCAGAGAAGATAGACTCTCGGGTTGCACAGCAAGTGAAGAATGAGCTTTGATGGGAGTGGAGTCATGCCCTTCATGGCCTGTCTCACACTAGGCTCTCTTTCCTTACCTCTCTTGGATTCATTTTATTAGCTCTTGCCGCCATTGCACTCACAAAACAAGAAATCAATAAGTAATTATAGATGGGTAAGGGAGTGCCTGTAGATTTCCTCAAATGTCCAAACCAGAGTGGATGAAGGAGTAAATACAGCCTTTTGTCATCTTTCACAGCTTGCTTATGGGAGACTGATCACTCTACATAGATGAGCCAGTAGCCCATGGCCCTGCAAACAGAAGTGATGTTCTCATGTTTAATATCACTCCATTACCCTCATCTGCTGGACATTTGAAAAACAATACCATATTCCAGTGAGAATTAGAAAGATACTTTGAAATAATGTCAAGGAAAAACACAATATAGTCAAAATTCAAAATTTTGATGTTTAAGCTTTGCAGTATGAAGAGTGAGGAATACTGAAGGGCTTTAATATGTCTTCCAATATGTTGCCATTTTGAGAATTAATAGATTCTACTTTCTGGGTATCTAAGATAGGGATGAAAAAGTAGTAAATCCTCTATAGAAATAAATTAAACTAGTAAATGTAGAGCTGTCATTTTATCAAGGAAATTGCTTAACGGGAATTTATTAATCTTTCTACTGTGCTGGAAAATTCTTCAACAACAGATTATTGGAAGAACATAAGGACTTTCGGCCAGATTTTAAAACAACCCAAGGCTAGTGTCCACAAGGTTTGCAATTGTAGCTCCTCAAGTTCTTTCTTTTCTAAATCACTTGATGTCAAGTTAGGGTAGAAAACAAAAAGGCTAAGGTTAAACTCAGCTACCATACTGTCTCCTCCATAAATCTGGACGTTGTTTGTTGATGTTTGGTATTGACAAAGAAGGTCTTTCTTCACGAAGTCTCCTGACCTCTCGGAGACAATTCTCAGATACTCATCATATGATATCTGTCCAAAAGCAAAGGCACAAATGGGAACAGAAGCAAAAATCAATTGTGCAAAAGTGGAAATGCACTTGGCACATGGCAAGTTGCTAAACAAGAAGTGACTAACTTACAGCTGTTGCTGGGATAGATCCCCAAGTCAGGGGAAATCCCATATAGCAGTACCCAAACTAAACACTTCCTCTGTCATTCCAACCTTTTACAAGGCTTCACTCATAACATTTTGAATCAAAACCTACAAAAATACCCCAGAGACAAAAGGCAGAATCAAAGGACCAGATCAGGAGCTAGTAAACTCAGTAAGTTTAATGTAAGTCTACGTCCATTCTTCTTACTTACTTTGGGGCAATTAACTCAAACTTACTCCCTCGTTTTCTGGTGGATCCAATAGACTGGGTGATATCACATCTATGAGAACTCAGTGTGCTTGAGAGACAGCATGATCAGTTTCTTCTCTCTTCCCAGCTCCATCTCCTCTCCCTCCCCTTCTCATATAAGCTGCGGCTTCCCCGTCTCAATGCCTCCCAAGGTTGAGCTAAGTGGGAAAGGAGACTCAAGAGGAGGAGAGCAGAACCTGACCATCTTGGTTATATCCTGGCTTGGGTACACTCTTCCCATGGGAGATGTCTCCTGGCTAGCTCCATCTCTCAGGAGGGCAGTGGGGTGGGTTGCTCAGAAGTACCACCATGCAACCAAGGACCTCCCAACTGGGGATGGCTGACCTCCTCAGCCATCTCTCTCAGAATTCTCAGTCGGCCTCAGACTACACACAGGCCAGGGAAGACACCAATTTTGTGCCCCTGTAGCTTTTGTCGTTTTGGAAGTCTATTTAAGAAGAAGAGTACACTTTATGAATATAAAATTAGGTACAGACCCTGGAAGGGGCCCATGTAGTGGGTGGGCCTGAAAGTTCTTGGCTCCATGGTCAGTTCACCTCTGGCACTGAATCTCTGTATCACCCTGCTAATGCCACTGAAGACACCAGGCCCTGCCACCCCCAAACTTCAGGGAGCTCATGGTGAAACTCTTTACATAGTCCACTCTCTGGGCTTCTGGAGAGGGAGGGTGAGGAATCCCCAACCAACTGATTACTTCCAAGGAAGTTTTCACCACCAGCCACTTCCACACTCAGCCTAATGTTATACAATCTGGAGTTGAGTCATATGCTAATACTGCAGAACCCTATATGTCCACCACTTTTGCAGCTCCAAGTGGAAGGTCTAACATTTCGAGAAAGTGGGGCAAGGGGGCATCTATTATTCTTTGCCTTGCTTGAGACCTTAGCCAGAACAGAGACAATAAGGAAATTACATTAATATCCTGGCATAGTACCTTATCACCAGTATTTAATTATCTACAAGTTCTCTAGAGAATCTGTTTCCTTGCCTTTTCCAGCTTCTAAAGACTGCCTGCATTCCTTGGCTGGTGGCCTCCTCCTCCACCATCAGAGGCAGCAGTGCAGCATCTTTGAAATTTCTTTTTTTCCGTCGTCGTACTGCCTGCTCTGTGACCGCCCGAGTCTCTCGTATAAGAAACAACCCTTGAGATTATATCGGGCCTCCTGGGATATTCACAATGATCTCTCCCTTTCAAGGTCCTTAACTTCATCACATCTGCAAAGTCCCTTTGGCCATTTAAGGTTGCATATTCACTGCTTCTGGGAATTCGGATGGTTACATCTTCTATGGGGCAGACAGCATTATTCAGCCTCCCACTCCCTCTCACGTAAAAACCTGAGTGTAATGGTCAAAGTCTGATATAACTTCTGCCAGAGCCAGGGGTTTGGCTCCTCCTAACTCCATGCTTACCACCTCCTGAGTGTTGCCCTCATCTGTATTATCCATATTGACTATCAGTCTGCCCACATTGCAAACAACTGGAATGGAAAAGAGCCGGGACGGGCATGCGTTTTTCTTTTAGAGACATGCCTTTGTAAATACTTCCAGTTCTTAATCAAGTGGCCACCTACGTCCCCCTGTCTAGGGGCTTCACTGAAAAGCAGAGTTTCTATTACAGGATGCAAAAGTGAAGAAAAGGCTATGGAGATGCTCATTCCCTGGACATCCATGCTATGTGTGCACCAGCACCAATGCTCCTTTTGAGTATCTGTGCCCAGTTTTTATAAAAGCCACATTCTTGGGAGATCCCACAGTGCTGTCATTTCACTGGAAGTACTTCTACAGTAATTACCAATTGGCTTTAACCTTGAAAACGGCCCCAAGTCCATGACTCCTCTGCCTTATGCAGGGAGGCCAGCTAGTTCGATGCAAAGAGAACTGTACATTTTCAGACTCTGTTTTGTAGCTGGAATAATATAAGAACATCAGCAACAACCAAGGGAAGAAGTAAGGTCACAGAATGTGGAACTGCCTCCGATGCTTCTTGCTGTTGCCACGTGTCCTATCATAACCCCATGCCTGTGACAGGCTACCAGCAGTTCCTGAGGTTAAAGCTGGGTGAATTTACAATTCCCATGTACTGCTCTGAGAGAGCTGTTCATGGCGTCCTCACCGCCAGTGCTCCATTTAACTGGATGACATATTGACCACTGGTAAGATATGTAGCATAAAATAAAAGTGTGCAGCAGTTGGGTTTTTCTCTATGCCAGTCAATGCGATAGTACCCTCATTTTCTTATTCTCCTTAATACCATGTGATTCCTCTTAGAGCAGTCCTGTCAATCCTACAAGCAAATGGCCACTCCTAGTAACTTACATTCATTCGTTCATTCAATGCATATTTACTAAGTACCTGCTAGATCCTCCGCTCCCTTCTAGGTTCTGGAAATTCCGAAGTGGATGCACCCATATTGGGTTACCTTTCCCCAATTACATAGTGGCATGCATTTTAACAATTATTTCTTGATAGTTTCACTTTATGCTTATTTTCTCCTGATACTGTCCGTTTTCCTCCTTCCTGTTTCTTCATCCTCTCCCTCTGGTCATTCTTCCCCTAGAGATACATACGCTCTTCGTGCTTCTATCTTACAGTGTTTGAAAAATGTCCTCTCCCCATCCTTTTCCATCTTCTGCCTTCTCACTTTCTGTTCTCCCATGGTCCAGTTTTCACAATGAGGTTTCTAGGAAGGTTGGAGTTCATTCATGGTGGCTTTCTCACTTTCTGTTGTACTCATCAACCCCTAGCAGTCAGTCCTCATGCCTCCATGGAAAGGGCTCCTAACTGCAGCGTTCAACGAGTCTCATTGCCTGTGTGACTTAGGGAGGGCTCCCCACTGTAACACACAGACCGAAACATCTAATGATCCAACTACACGAAAGTTTATTTCTTGCTCCTATATTCATCCTGGACAGGTGTTCAAGTAGACAGGTCAGCTCTTCTCCATGTGGGCACTCAGGACCCAGACTCCTCCTTCCATCCGTGGCTCTGGCACGACGTAAGGCCTGCAGCTATCCCTGGCAACACACATGCCCACTGCCCCGCCTCCGTTGGCTAGATCTCCATCGCATGGGTGTGAAAGGTTGCCACATGGCAGGAGAGGCTGGGACGTGTCGTCTAGATGGGTATCCAGGAAGAAAAGGCCATGGACTGGGGAGGCCCTGACACATCTTCCTCTGTTAAACAGCCTCCTCCCAGGCTGCTTTGTCACTACTCTTTTTTTTCTCTACCTGGCAAGCCGCTCCTTCTCAGTCTTTTTTGCCAACACCCTGGTCCTGGTCTTCCCTGCAGCATCCTTGTTTGGGACCCTATGTCTGCTACTGTAGATGATCTCATCTGCTCTCACATTTTGTTTTGTTTTGTTTTGTTTTGTTTTCACAGAACCTGTCTCATGAGAACCTCACAGCATATAGGCAAGATCCGTTCACAAAGCACTACCATCTTAAGACAATTGTTTTTTAATTATACTTTGAGTTCTGGGATACATGTGCAGAAAGTACGGGTTTGTTACATAAGTATACACATGCCATGGTGGTTTGCTGCACCCTGCTCCCATGGTTTTTAAATGCATTTGAAGACTAGTTGTATCCACATTTATTTCTCTATCTGGTCTTAACTATTGAACACTAAACCCATCCATACAACTACCCACATGACATCTGCACTTAGGTAGCTCATCAGCTCTAACTGTCCATACATCCAGTGCTTAGCTCTCAGTATATTCCCCAAATCTATTCTTCTTCCATGGTTGCCCATCTCAGTAAATAGCACCTAACCCACCTTGTTCTTCTCAGAAATCTGAGAGTTATCCAACTAATACTTCCTTCTTTCTTATCTCCACTCTATCTTTCGCAAACCCTGATGATATATTTCCCAAATATCTCCCATACCCAACTATGTCTCCCATCCTTACTTCCATCATCATCTGTCCCTGGTCCTGGTACAATATTACTGCCTAATTGGTTTTCTGGAATCAACGTTACCATCTTCAGTCTATTTTCCATTAAGCATTTAGAATATACTTTTAAAAATCCCGATCTGACCTGGCCTTTCTCATGATTAAAACTCTTCAGTACCTTCCAGTTTCTCACAAAGTCCTGCTCACCTCCCTGCGCTGACTTCCCTCCACCCTGCCTGCAATCGCTTTGCCTCAGCCCACACTATTCTTGCTTCCCCTGGCTCTTCCTTTTCAGGCACAAAGCTGTTTCCACCTCAGAGCCTTGGCATTGCCTGAACACAAGTCAGTTCCTCCCCCGGGAATGCCTCCCCTTCTCTCCCTCCAAGCCTGGTTATTGCTGCCCCAGTGTAACTATAACCCTTCCAGAAAACTTCCCTGACTTTCTCCAGCTCTCTAAGGCTAATAGCAGTCCTTCCCAATAACCTGTACTTTTCCTTCATGGCTCTTACAACCTGGCTGTATGAAGCATGATGTGATCATGCTTTGAACACCTGTTTCTCCTTCATCTTCCCCTCAACAGCTATGCCAGTCTTTCTCTGTTCTTGCCCTGTGCCCAGCATGGTGCTAGCTACTTACTAATTTTTATTGAATAAAAGCTACCCCAGAGTGTAAGCCTAGCAGAGTAGCAGAGGGCATGTTCAATGACTCTGCTTCCATTCACGTTTTCAGAAGCATTTTTTTTTTTTTTTGAGAAGGAGTTTCGCTCTTGTTGCCCAGACTGGAGTGTAATGGCTTGATCTCAGCTTACTGCAACCTCTGCCTCCCTAGTTCAAACAATTCTCCTGCCTCAGCCTCCTGAGTAGCTGGGATTACAGGCATGTGCCACTATGCCCGGGTAATTTTGTATTTTTACTAGAGACAGGGTTTCTCCATGTTGCTCAGGCTGATCTCGAACTCCCAATCTCAGGTGATCTGCCCACCTTGGCCTCTCAAAGTGCTGGAATTACAGGCATTAGCCACTGCACCCAGCCTGTCAGAAGCATTTTGAAGTAGACTAGAATACAGAGAACCTGAAGTTGAGACCCAGGGTAAACATCGAATTTGTTCACCAGTGATAAGTATATATGTAAAATAGCTGACTATTCAAGTGATATATTAGAAGCTAGACATTTGGATTCCTAAATCTGAAGACTGGACTGTTTAGTTTTATCCCGAACTTAACTTTGCAGTACTAATTGAAACACAGAGGACATTGTTAAAACTCATCCAAGTCAAATCTTTGTTTTAAGGCCTCAAAAGCAAAGCTAGGGAGGTAAGAGGACTGGTTTGGTCTTATTTCAATTTCCCAGATATTTTCATTTCTTTGTTTGTTTTGGTTTTTTGCATCCATTGGTCCCTATTAACTCCTAGCGGTTAACAGTGGTATACTTTCTTCTACTAAATCATATACATTTTTTCCAAGTTTTCAAATCTTCTTGGTTATACTGGTTCTTTAGAATTAGCCCAGTAGCAGTAAATTGAATTCCTAAAACAGATTTACACAGTATTTGCTTTTAAAAGATGGTGTTGCACAGATCCTTATGCTTATATGTACTGTACCTTTAAGTATCCAAATCAATTTAATTAAATTTCATTAGAAGCAACAGAGCTGAAACAAACTAATGAAAGCTACTGGTATGTCAGGTGGTATTTATTTGTACATTAAGCCACAAATACTCCCTTTTGGCCCTTAAAATTTAGTTTAAATATTTAACTCTAATAGCTTTTGGAATTGTTGATGGAATTAGTTTTAATGAATCTTTAACAAACAGTTTACCTTAAAAATAGATGGAAGCTTGTTTTATTACAGCAGAGATGAGCGGAAGGTTTTGTAGTTAAGCAAAATCTGGCTTGGTCTTTAGTCACACAGACAGTGCATCAGAATATTCTGCCTCCCATTTATTGTATTTAATACCTTTTCTTGAAATAAGGATGTATATATATAAATACCACTAATTTGAAATATTTTTATTCTCTGCTTAATGTGATTACATTAATAGGTTTGTTCCACTCAAAAATGACTGGAAAACTGGTACAATTCTGAACAATCAAGCTTTTGATACGTGAGCATTAATATCTTAGCTGGTTACCTAAGGCAACGACTTCTGTTTTGACTTTCGTTTGAAAAGTAGGTCCCCAGCGAAGTAATCTTGCTTATGAATGTAAGTACCAAGCCCTGAGTGTTACAGCTGATGCATGGGTGAGCTTGGGTTGCTAAAAGCCCAACAGATTTTTACCACACTTTCCTTTATATCTCAAGTCACTTAAAAAAAAAAAAATAGAATTGACAAGCTTTATGGGCTGTAGAGCCTCCAAAGACAGCTAAGGTGAAAGGCTTGTGTTTGTGACTTCGGTACCAAATAATCTGTACATGGCCACTGAGGAATCCTTGCTTAGAGGCCAAATAAATCTTGCTAGATTAAAAAAGTTCCAGAACTGTTTAAAAACCAAGGAGAAAAAGGCCATAAACGGGCCAACAGTATCCTAGTCATTTTTTTGCATTCCAATTAATATCCCCAGTAGAAATAAACAAGCATTGTTCATTTTCAAAGTTAATTGTTTATTGAAGCTCCTGGGTCAGAGAAGTCTCTTATAAGAAAATAGTTGATGAATCTAACTTCTAAGGATAGAAGACAAAGTTTCCAAAACTCTCTTTGGAAACAAAATTATCAATAGAAACATCAACATTGACCATATCATCACAGCTGTGGCTATTCACTGGGTCACCCTCCATCCCATTGGGGTCAAGTTTCTAAAAGTTGTCTTCCAGGAGCAGGATCAGAGGCCACCATGCATGTAACTCAAAATTCCATTTTCTGCTAAATCTCATCTGTTGAAACACATTAATAAGGATTTGGTATTCAGCCTATTTTCTTTCCCCCGTAATCACCAAATCCACTCAACCTTCATTTTAGCAGCCCTTGAAATATTTACTGTCCCCTCCCACGTTCTCTCTAAACTCTATTACATGGAATGAGCCAACTTCTCTCTCTAATCCCCTTTCCTCCACTTCCATCAAGGAGTATCCTTCTCCATCCTTTCTGTGATTCAGCAGAAGTAGGGTGCTCTCACCTGCTCAACTCACAATGGCAGGATGTCCCTTGATAGTCAGAGGGAGGTGGGAGCCTTGGAACACATGGGTCATTCTCATTCCATCACATCTAAATTTTCTCCACCCTCTTGTTGACATGCTCTGCATGCTTTCTGGAGCACCGACTGGTCATCACTGTTCCCTGCCCAGTAATATTCCCACAAGGTGACCCATCCAGAAACCAACCCCTTCAGTTTAGTAGGCACATTCTGGAAGCAGGTGTGGACTGCTGTACCCAGCCCTAAGAGAAATTGGGGCATAGCTAATGAGAAAGGTAATATACTCTCCCTTTTTATCCAGTTTCCTGATTCTCCTAAGGATCTGTGTTTGAGGGGAACTGAATGCATTTGCCATGAGCAAGTACATCTATCTTCTGAGCTCCATGGGGCAAGAAGCACTGGAGGTGGAGGAACAAGCTGTGTGCTCCGACTGAGTCAGCACCCACCCAGGGGCCAGAGGTGGCAGAGATAATGATGCTTCAAAATTATTTTCCAGACTGGTTAAAGAGGAGGCAATTGTATATACCTCATGGTCAGTGGAGAGAAATTACCATTTAAACATGGTCAGTGGAGAGAAATTTCCATTTAAAATAGAGCAGGCAAGCCAAAAGCCACTTTTTTTGTGATTGTCGTTAGGTACTCTTTTACCTAAGCTAACACTACCTTCAGCACAGTTGCAAGTATGTCATAAAAGACAGATCTACCAACAGCAGAAGATGATTCTGATGAAGTTACTCTGAGCTACGATTAAAAGAAAAAGGTTCTGAGGTTCTGATTGTATTTATTTGTTACAGAATAGAGTGTAAGAACTGTGGATGCTAGCTATGAAACATGTGAAATTGATTATCATTTCATTTTACAATAATTAATGCTGTCATCTTAAATCATTGACTCCAGCTAGCATTTATTAGGCACCTCTTTGTTCCAGGTACTATGCTAGATACCAGGGCTTCAGAAATAAATGAAGCACCCTTGCTGCCTCACAGCTAGGGAGACAGACTGGATTGCAAAAGTCTGTAGTGTGATGTAAAAGCATTTTATTAGTATAATGGAAAGAAAACTGGTTGCATTACTGAATGCTCCCCACAAACCACAGTGGCATAATTTATTTGGCAATAGTAACTGAATGAACATGCATTGCTTGCCTCCTGTTTGCCTCATACGGAACCAAGCAGGATAAGATTTAACAGGCAGAAAAAGACAAAGTGCCCTGCCACGTCATAGAACTGCCTGATCAAAGGTGGGGATGTTTGAAATTGAGTCTCATAAGCAGTACATGCTGGGTGATCAGGTGTGATTGGGGTTCAGTGTGTGTGGCACCTCTCTGGCCTGAGATTTTGACCTGTTTTGTTGCCATAGTAAGTCAACCTTGGGAATGGAGACTGAAGGGTCTCCTGGGATTTGGCACTTTAAAAAATGTGCCCCAACTTGTCACTGATAACCTGTGCAAAGAAACCCCAAGCCAGTGGTTCACAGCCCTGGCTGTTCATTAGCATCCATTTGGGGGAGGAGTGGAGCTTTTGAAAATAAGGATACACAGGCCCTACCCAGAATAACCTAAAGAGAACCTCAGGGCTGGGGCCCAGTCATTACTATTTTTAAAACTCCCCAGGCTGATAAGTCACATCGCCCTTAATGTATAGAAAAGAAGCTGAGACAGAGCTTGCCAGTAATTGGAAGAGAAGGGCATACTCCTGACAGCTCTCTAATTCCACCTCTCTATCTGCGGAGACATCCAGGGTTAGCAAGTCAAGTAGTGAAAAGATATTCATGAGAACAGTTTTGAGCCTTGCCAGACAGTTCTAGCTCATCCCCTGCATACAAACCTAACAAACTCCTGTGCTCATCTGAACTGAATGTCATGCACTTTATTTATTGTTTGTTTATTTACTTATTTATTTGAGGTGGAGTTTCTCTCTTTCGCCCAGGCTGGAGTGCAGTGGCACGATCTCGGCTCACTGCAACTTCTGCCTTCCGGTTTCAAGTGATTCTCCTGCCTCAACATCTGGAGTAGCTGGTATTACAGGCGCCCGCCATGACGCCTGGCTAATTTTTGTGTTTTTAGTAGAGACAGGGTTTCACCCTGTTGGTCAGGCTGGTCTCGAACTGCTGACTTCGTGATCTGCCCGCCTTGGCTTCCCAAAGTGCTAGGATTACAGGCGTGAGCCACTGCGCTCGGTCACACAATTTCTAGATTAAGAAGCTATGGCTCGAGTGTGTGTTGTCCTAACCGCCTGTAGACCCGTCCAAATGAAAGCTACTTAGTCCCCTCATTCAAACTGTTAGTAGAAGTCTCTCTAGTAATACATTCTTCTTGGCGATGTTTACAAGATGTTCAAAAATATAAAATGGAGAGCGTTATAAATTCAGGGCGCTCAAAATACATAAAAAGAAGACCTGTATCAACTAAACAGACTGACCACGTCCTAGAAATACCGTGAAGACCAATGGTAGTGGGACTGTGGGGATGAACATCGCCCGATTCTTGTGCACTCTGAACCATTGGAAATGCCCGTGTGGATGATTGTAGCTTTGGGGAATAATACAGTTTCATAAGAAACACATTGGAAACTTGAGCACAGAGGCTGAAAGTGGTGGAAGGACAGCAAAGGGTGTAAGATAAAGAAAATCAGATTGTTCCTGGTGGCAATTTAAAGTTCAGTGACTTTGAACTCGTCTTCTTTCTTGGATTTCTATCTCTATATACTTGGAACAATTTAACAACCTCCAGTTTTAAGTGTAATGTGTTAAAAATAAAAACCAATTTGAGGCACAGATATCATATCACATTTTTGACAGCTTAGCTGGGTCTTCAGCTGAAGGGCACAACTTCTGGGTCATTCTGTTGAAGGTGAACAACAGATAGTAAAAGAGTTCTTTATCGTCAGTAGGAAGGATTCGCGGCCCTTTCCCGGTTACCGTGGCGATTCTTCACTCTCCCTGCTCCTTCCCTGAGCTTTCTTATCTAACCCCTATGAGTTGTGCAGGTGGCGCAAAGAAGAGCTAAAGTGAAATACCCAATACAACAGAATTCACAAAAGAAGTCTCTGGCCTACAATAAGTTAATATTTTAACAAGAAAAAACAGTGACTAAAGAGGCAAATATTGATTGAAAAGATATGTGCCTGAGTTGTATGTACTTACACGAACCACCTCCAAGCCCTTCTGAGTGACAGTGGGAAGTAAATGAATAATAGATGGGTTGCTAACTGGCTAGATAACAAAAATGTATATGGTTAGTGGAATAGAAGGACTGTCAGCTTAGCAATAACTTTCCCAAAGAATCTCTATCTTCATTTCCCTTCCTCATCACTGTGTTTGTAATGGGTGTTGATTGATATATACCATGGGCCAGCTGCGCCCTAGTCTCTAGCATCTAGTGTTCCATGAGTTTCCATGACATTTGGCAGCTGCTCCTCTATATCTGTGGGAAATTGGTTACAGGACTTCCCAAGGATACCAAAATTTATAGGTGCTCAAGTCCCTGTTGTATTAATAAAATGGTGCAGTATTTGCTTATAACCTTCGCACATTTTCCTGTAAACTTCAATCATTTCTAGATTACTTATAATATGTAATGTTAATACAATGTGCTATGTAAATAATTGAACTGTTTAGGGAAGGATGACAAGAAAAAACAACATGCACATGTTCAGTGCAGACCATATTTTTTGCAATATTTTCCACCCTAGGTTGGTGAAATGCATGGATGTGGAACCACAGATACAGAGGGCTAACTGGATGTGGCGTCGGAACTAACATTTTAAAAGTCCTTTCTGGGCATTGTTTGAGCATAGCAGTGTTGAAGTTGTGCAGTTTCATCACTGTAGTCTTCACTCTGCATCGATGAATGAGAGAGGGGAGATAGAGAAGGTCACCTCTTCTCACAGCACACAAATTTTGTGTTTGTCTCATTGCAATGTAGAAGGTATTCTGTTCCTCCTGGGGCTCCTGAGCTGTGGGTCAGGAAACAGCTCTAACGAAGACCTTTATTGGGTTTTTACTCTGCCCCATTCCTTAAGCTCCCTTCTTCCCTCCATTCAAAGTCCCTGTACCCACAGGCGTGCAGTCCCTGGCCATCCTCAGAGGGGTCTGAGTCAGGGGTTGCTTCGCTGTTTCTCCCACCGCACTCCACTCTCATCACCCTCAGGTGTATACTAACCTCATCACCTACAGACAAGTTACCTGCGGGACCACATTTCTGCCAGGCATTCGCATTTTCCACACTGGATTTTATAAAGGATTTGAGTTTTTTGGGTGCATCCATATAAGAGTTCCTTTGTAAGCAATTTTGTTATTACATTCACTCTTCTGATAGTTCCAGAAATGTAAATACGTAAATGGTTGCAGTATAGTCTAAACATTATGAAATCTGAATTGCTGAACAACACATATCTCCAATCACCTGCATTAAGACGGCAATGCTAACAAACATACTGATGTCTCACCAAGTGAAACCAGTCCTATAGCTGTGCCACATTTAGACCTAGTGTGTCCTTGGGACTTAGAACCTAATATTTAGCCAACATTCATATTGTAAAGTACCTTGTTCACCTTTAATGCCACACAGATTATCATCACATTCATAACCAAAGAAGCCAAGGTTTTGGCTAAAGGACTGTCCCGAGCCACTAGTTGGAATCCCAAAGCATACCTTCTACATTGCAATGAGACAAACATAAAATGATCTGTCCCCATTCAGTCATATTTAGGATTTTTGACGTCTGCAAAGCATTTCCTTCAAAAAGACAGGGATTAAAAAAAATTTTTTTTAATCGTTCCCATACATAAGTAACGGACACATACAGTTTTGAAATATCTTCCACCCTGCACGTGTTTTTTTGTAAGACTGCTCCTCCTCTGTGTTTGCTGCCACCCTCCAGAGGATTTCAGAGAACACCTCAGAACTCCGGTGGAGACATTTTCTCCTACCATGATACCTACCATTCCCTGACACACCCCCACCCTTCCCTAAGGAGGCATTTATTTGTACCTTATACCCTTCATCTCTCATCACCTCAGCTGTCACAACCTCATCACAGTGGTCACAGCCTCCCGGGACGACCATCACTACCTGGACCCCTCGATTGAAGGCTCTGAGCAGCCAATTATCCCCCATATATTCCACCTGTCTTCTGTCCACCTCCCATTTCTTTTCCCTCTTCAACCTTTGGTTAAAGATCAGCAAAATTGGCCGGGCACAGTGGCTCACACCTGTAATCTCAGCACTTTAGGAGGCCGAGGCAGGCAGATCATGAGGTCAGGAGATCAAGACCATCCTGGCCAACATGGTGAAACTGTGTCTCTACTAAAAATACAAAAATTAGCCGGGCATGGAGGCACATGCCTGTAATCCCAACTACTCGGGAGGCTGAGGCATGAGAATCGCTTGAACCCAGGAAGTGGAGTTCGCAGCGAGGCGAGATCACGCCACTGCACTCCAGCCTGGTGACAGAGCGAGACTCCGTCTCAAAAGAAAAACAAAAAATCAGCACAATCCCCTGTGTCCGTTTCACAACCCCCTCTTCTACTCATCTCCTGCCAGCCCTGAGGACACTGCCCCCCAATCCCCTCCTCGAGGGCTGTTTCATTTCCCACGCACCCTCCCTCCCTTGTGTCCCTGGAGGTGGAGCAGATGTCCTTCTTGGAACAGTTGTCCTTCTTGCCCCCTCCTCACTGCTCTTTCAAGAAGGATCTCCACTCTCCTCCCTCAAGCAAACCCCCGGCACCTGTGAAGTATCCTCCCAACAGCCTATAGCCTTCATAAGCCCACCAGTGCCCTGATCAATTTACACTCTCCATATCATCTCTAGCACCTACATTTTCCTCCCTACTGGGCTTAGCTTCTGTGGGCTTCCGTGACGTTCCCTTGTCTCTCTCTCCAAGTTGCCTGATGACCCATCAACTCTACCCACTCCACACCTGCCCGAGGACAGCTGACTGTAGCTGGAGAGAGGCACACATGGATGCTGACCAGTCAGCTCCTTTCTGGTTCATCACCACGGCCTGCAGCCCCACCTGGCACCCCAGCCACTTGCCCTGGCCAGTCAGTTCACTCCCCACCCAACTCAAGAACCGCTCCACATCCCCATCCCCTTCCTTCCTCCCTTCCCTTCCTCTCTCCTCTCTGTTCTCTAAGCTCCCACTCTTCCTCAGTCTTAGCAGATGACCTCACTTCTTATTTTCCCTCAGAAAATGCAAAAAAAAAAAAAATCAACAGTGAATATCCTTATCTTCCTGTCACCCCAGCTACCCGTCTCTTCCCATGTCCATGGCCACAGTCTGACTGTTTCTGTGGCCAATGACCCCATTGCTCTTATTCACCTTTCCTGTCTTGAGAATGTTCTTCCTTCCATTTTTCCCTTTTCCTCCTATGTCCCCAGGTTTTTCCTTCTCTGCATTGAGTTATTCCCATCACCACATGAAATACTGCAATATCTTCTGGGTGGTCTATGAAAAACCTCTCTCCAGCCTCACTCTCTTCAAGCCCATTTCTCCATTTCCCTTTATAATAAAACTTTGCCAAAGGCTTGTCTGTACTCACTGTCTCCCCTTCTCCAATTCTCATTATCTTTTGGGCCCGCTGGAGTTAGACATTTACCAACCTGACCAAAGAAAGCACTTTTGTCGCCGGCACGAGGACTTCCTTCCTCCCAAAACGCCGGGCAGCTCTTGGTCCTCCTCAGTATTCTGTTGGTCTCCTTCTCCTCCTCACGCATCGCTCTCCTGGTCTTGCCTGACGCCACAGTCACACCCTCCTGATGCTCCCTGTGGTTCCCTGGGTTCCTTCTTGGTCTCCTTTGAAGCTTCCCCTACTCTTTGCGCCCTCTAAATATTGGAATGTCCCCAGGCTCACTCAGTCTGCCTTCTGCTTTTCTTTATTTGCATTCGCTTATAGATTTGCATCCATTCTCTTTGCTTTAAGTAATATCTATATGCTGACGTCCAAAATTCTGCCTCCAGCCCTGAGATCCCAGTTTGCAGATCCTGCTTCGTTCTCTGTCCCTCTTTGGTAACCATATACATCCCCATGAGGCAGTCCTGGTTCCACTCCCTAAAGATACTTCCCTCCCTCCTATTGTTCCTGGCTCAGTGAAGGGTACCTCAGGCCACTGTGGTTCACACCAGAAGCATTGATTCCTCTTTCCCACACCAATAGCCATGCCACTAGCAAACCCTCCAGTGTGGATACCAGATCTGCACGCTTCCCACCACCAGCACCCTCCAAGCCTGGACCATCTCTCCTCTGTCCAGCAGCTCTCCCAAGCGGCTTTGCTGTGGCTACTCCTCCCCAACCTGTCCTGGACACCCAGAGCTTTCCTGTCCTCCTGTCCCACTGCTCACTCCTCTTCAGTCCCAGGAGCCTGTTCTCACACCAGCGAAGCTGTTCCCACCCAGGGCCTTCACATCTGTTCTTCACTTGGCTGGGAAGCCCAGATCTGTGTCCCCAGGGTCTGGTTCAATTGTCATCTCCAGGTCCTGCTGCAATGTTAAGGTTCCCGACAGCACCTCCCTGACCCCACTCCACAAAATAAGAGATGCCAGCATCCTCACCCCTACTTTTCTATCCCCACCCACTCTATCCCCACATCACGCCTCCATCCCCCCCCCCGCTCCTCCATCCCCACCCCGCTCCTCCATCCCCGTCCCCCGCCTCTCCATCCCCGCCCCGCTTCTTCCTTCCTGGCCCCCTTCCTCCTTCCCCCCTCCATCCCCGCTCTCTTCCTCCATCCCTGCCCCCCTTCCTCCATCCCTGACCCTGCTCTTCCTTCCCCGACCCCGCTCCTCCATCCCTGCCCCCGCTCCTCCATCCCCACCCCCACTCCTCCAATCCCGCCCCGCTCCTCCATCCCCGCCCCCCTTCTTCCTTCCTGGCCCCCTTCCTCCTTCCCCCCTCCATCCCCGCTCTCTTCCTCCATCCCTGCCCCCCTTCCTCCATCCCTGACCCTGCTCTTCC